>NC_049203.1:10712977-11005477 GCF_013347855.1 Anguilla anguilla
CCTATGGGCTGAATCTAGGCTCTTTTTTTTGCATACCTGTCCTGTGGAACTGGCTGGCAGGTTGTCCTTATAAGGGCAGGAGGTTGGAACCAGTCTGCTCTAAGTAGAGTGTTTATACCTGTGGGTTTCTGTGTACAGTAAATCACTGACAAGTCTCCAAGTTTCTTTTCTAATATAATGTCAAATTAATCACTATTACTTTAAAATGTAAGGGATAATATACATTCCTGTTTTTGAGTGTGCAGTGGTTCCTCTCACCCTGTCTATGTTGTTAATTTTGCATCATCACAGTTTTATGGTGAAGGCACAGTTTGTTCTATATTTTAAAAAAAACATTTCCTCAAACATCCAAGTATAAATTTGCATTTATCTTTTTTAACACACAAGGAAACTGTGTGTTTTCTTTAATAAGGAAAGATGGCAGCCATTTCATGGCTGCTGTGATTCATCTTTGTGTCATTACTGTTATGTAATCTTTTGTGGTTTCCATGCTTTCAATCAATAATTATCATGGTGATGCTTTTATTTTATTTTTAATCCATCAGAGAAACTTCGCATTAATTTTAAATTGGAACTACCTAGTTTCCTTTGGCATTAATTTGTTCTTATGACCCATGCAGTCTGTCGATGGTGGCATTTGCAGACTAAATTAGATACTATTTACATTAAAATTATTTCCATAAATCGTGACAGATTTTTGCCAAGCTCAGCAGTCTCCAGTCTGAGTCACTGCTATTACATCAGGCTTCACTGTAAAGAGACAGCAGAGTCACAAAGGGCAGGAAACACATGCTGGTGAGAGACTCTGACATCATTTATCATGGGGGGCTAGGTGATGACAGGACTCATCAAACTAATGGGCAGTGCAATCGACTCAGTGTACATCAGTGATCGGCTCTGAAACAACAGTAACCTCTTTGGTCTGACGAAAAATGCTTGGTCATGGGTACGGAGAATGAAAATGGCTTCTTGCAGTGACTTATCGATGCACTGCCCGGACAAGCCTTCTCTCATATCCTCTCATACAACTTCTATCCAGGTCAGTGAAAAGGGAAACTGTATGAATCCATCTTTGCTTTTTTGCTTTTTATTCTTGTTTTCGTTTAAACATATAAAAAAGGGGTTCTCTTTAGAGCAAGGGTCTCTGAAGTATCAGCGAGAATGAAGCATCAGGAAAACCAAGGCAGTCTGTTCTTGGTTCACTCGCATCCTCAATTTTGTGAGGCTTAAAAGGTTAAAGGTTAAAATTTCGCCATGATCACTTACTGTCCGCTCCACTTTACTTAATTGCCCGTGCCTTAATTCACATCTACACCGTGTCGTGTTTGCTAAATGAGGTTCTGTGGATACGAGCCATGCACTGAGACGTAAGGGGGGGCACCGTGAAGTCAGTCTGGCAGGTTGCCCTCCCCCATGAAAGCTGTTCTGTGCAGCAGCAGCAGTGTGTGTGTGGCTCAGCATGCAGAAGGAGAAGGTGGGTCGGCTGCAGGGCGGGGCATGTCCTGTCAGCCAGGTGAAACAGAGTTCATAACGGGTTCACCGGCACAGCACGCCATGTCTCACAGCGAGTCTGAAGGAGCCCCCTTATCCCCTGCCTCACCCCCATATTAATGCTCAGAATCTCCCGCCTCCCTCAGTTCCACCCCAAACATCTGTCTCAATTGCTTGCGCTACTCGGTCGCTCTAATTACCTCCCAAGAAGACGTCTTTTGAAGAAAGAAACCATAGTTCTTGCTAACAGCTCGCTAACAGCTCCTTTGATCCCTCGCAGTACTAACAGCGTGGACTGAAAATAGCTGTTTCACCCATCGGCTGGTACCCATCACGTTTGGTTTATTCCAGACGTGATTGCTGGCTCTGGATTCAGTTCTGAAATGACAGTAGTCATAGTGCGATCTGCCAGCTTGTGTAATTACGAGCATTCTCCGATTAGATCAGTGGGTTTTTTCAGAGATTTTGTCCCTTTAATTTGTCGGTGTTCTATTAAGATTACCCAGAGGATCTGGGCGGGAGCGAAGGGTGGCCATTTTGATACCAATAATTAGAGCAAAGCGCTCATTCAGTGCAGCGGAGCTGACAGAAGAGCCATGGTGAGAAGGAACACACAGCAGGAAAAAATTGAGGAAAGAGAAAAAGATATTGACCTGCATTTTTATTTATCTTTGCAGACCTATCACTATGGTTACCAGCACCGGCTACCTTTTGTGCACTGCACCAGCAGCTTTGTTCACTGTGTGGATTTCTAATGAAGCCATTTGGAGATGGATGGCAGGGCATGTGTCTTACACACAGTGCTGTGTGAAAGAGAACAAGCATTGGGGCGTTGACTGGAACGGCATGCTCAGCCAGTTTGCTAAGAGCCTGCCACCCACACAGAGACTGTTATTCAGTCCAGCCTAGCAGTGCCACAAAGGTTACAATTTACTAGCAAAAATAGATACTTTAGCAATGATGAAACCTTATAAAACAACAAGCAAATCTGGCACATGGTGGAATCCTCTCTAATTCTATTGTGTGTTCCGAATATAGGATTCAATGTCCTTGAACTCAATAAACAATTGCTCTTAGCTATGTGTTAGTTTTTCTTCACAAAAACACTATCGTTGATAGTTCATAAATTAATTAACATCTTCTCCGTGTAATGTTTCCTAAATTAGATTTTATGTATAAGAGCCGTGTACTGAGTAAGGTGGGTCTGTGAAATCAGGTTGTCAGGTTGCCAACCCCCCCCCTCCCTAAAAGCTGTTAATCAACTCGCCTGGGGCGTGTTCATAGAGATATTTTTAAAGATATTTTTTAAAGAAATTTCTTCTAATTGTAAGCACATTTTCTTGACAAATGTTATTTGAACCCAGGCCAACGCTTCATTAAATATGACATTTATTCCTGGAACTAAACAGCTTTAAATAACCAGAATTCTAATTTAATTTCTCAACATTAAGTGAAGATGAAGAGCAGCTACAGCAGAAGATCCCCAGCACATTCTGCTTTATGCAGCTCTTGTGCAGCATCAGCCTACAGAAATACCCGGTTATTATTGCTATTGGGGCTGCTGAGGTGGGGTAGGTTTTCTCAACATCCAGCTGGTGGCAGCACTCACCCACAGACGTGCATTTGGACAGCTCCTCTGCCACTCGTTGGTGAGCATTTGGCACATTTGCGCGTGGCTGTAAAAAGCTGAAATGTGCCAGGTGAGGACCCTTAAAATTAATGAGCATGTGATGGCTGACAGTTAAACCAAACAGCCCATTAATAACAGCGGGGTCAGGCTAGAGGACGCTGGGAATTTTTTATTCTCATACAGCATATCCTACGGCACGTGGTTTAGCAGTAAGGGCCATAAAAGTCTTAATCACTCTTGCTGGTCTGCCTCAAGTTTGCTATGCTGTTTTTTTCCACCATTTTTATGAAGGGATCACTGTGGTGAATAGACAGTAGCCCTGTTTCCATGAGACCAAATTACACTGAAACTAAAGTGCCTCTATCTAATGAGTCTTACAAGCTATCTGAAATAGACATAATTGTAATTAAATTTGGGCTTGTGAAATTGTCAGAATGTGCTACATCTGCCATGTGTAGTGTCAACTTTATAATGAAGTATGTATGAAAGTGACACACTGCAAAACAAATAGATTTACCCAGTTCACAATAAGCTTCACTACATCAAAGACTTTTATTTATTTATTTATATTTATTTATTGACTTACTTGGACATGTGCAGGTGTTAATGCAGATTAACAGACAGCAAATGTGTTAGAATATGTTAGGATATTACACAACACATGTCACTGTGAGGGTAGTTCTGGCTTTAGATACAAAGCATCTGAGAAGGGAAGAGACTGTCTGCAAGATTGGCTTGTCTGCAATCTGATTTGTTCTAGCAAGTTTTAGCAAGCATTATATAATAGGTCAGGCTTATTGAACTGGCATTTATCTCCACCTCCAGCTGGACTCCCAGCTAGATAACATGATTAATCGGAAAATGTAACTGACAATTGGATTACTGTACTAGAAAAGCATGTCCCTGGCAGTTGGGTATAGCTCACGTCAGTGTCAACCTGTTCAGTACTGCAAGGTTGTGAGTCTGTAAAATGACATGCATGAAGGAAGTCAGGCTAAGATTACTGGAGATTAACACACTCTGCTTGTCTTTTCAACCACAAAACCCTGGTGTCTTTCCTTTCAGTGGCTCTACAGCACAACAGTAGGATAAGATTATGGCTGATGTCTGTCCTTTAGACAACATGCACATAACCATTGATATTTCCAGCAACAACAATCATTTTTTGCATTAACTTCCAGGTGGAAGGGATTTTGGCTCTGTGCTAGCACAGGGAACACAAAAGTCTCTAATCTTGATTTGTCACTTTTTAAATGGACTGTTTCCCCTCTCACTCACCACAAGTGAATCTAGCACATCTCTGGAAACCAGTACTGTCTACGTTAACAGAAAGAGATATGTAGGCGTGAGTTAGAGGTCTAACTTTTAGCCACAAAATGCTAACGACTGTGTTAATAACATGTTCCTCCTGTGACATCCTGTGACATTGTGAGACTGATTCTTGAGGGGTGTGGGACTGTGTGAATGCCCAATATCTGTAGTAGTGCATTCAGAGAATTGGAAAAAACGGCGAGTCATTTTGCCTGCATCAAATGTGTGAATTAGACAAAGCATTAGATTAGTAAGAAAGAACCAGTGATCATGGCTGCAGAGTCGTGCTGAAGTACTCAAGAAGTGGAAGGTCGACCGATTAATTATTGCAATGGCAGGTGTGCCATCTTGTGGGAAGTGCAATTATTACAGCGTGACAAATGAAAGCCACATCATCCAGTGAGATGTGATAGCATAGGAATGGTTTAGGGGGAACTATGTGGCTGGATTAGAGTAAGCGATATGATAACGTCCCCTTAGCACTGGGGCCTAGCATTAATGATGGTGGAAACATTTGAACAAGTATTTGAACAAGTATTTTGTACATAACACGGTTTTTTTGTTATGTGACAAACCATGTCTAACAGTGCTATTTCTGTGAGCTGATGATGACTTATGATGCAATGCAATATGGTGTGAAAGCATGACTTAGCACTCAGCCCAAAACACCTTTTTCAGTTTTTTTCTATTTATTTATTTATTTATTTATTTATTTATTTATTTATTTTAATAAAAAGTGATATCTTTTGTTCATTAAGCCTGTCTTGGTGGAAAACTTTTCTACTTGGCTCTCTGACTCTAATTGGCTCTCTGTGCCTTCTTTTCTTCTTCTGTCTGAGAAAAAAATCCGCCAGCTACAGTATAACAGTCACCCAGGTATGTGTCATTTCTTAAGCAACATGAGATTATGTAGCAGCTGAGCACAAATTTACACTTGGCTGTTATGAAAATGTCTAACTTGCCAACTCCTAACTCCTTCAAATGAAATACAATTTAAAAAAAACAACATATGGCATAAAACAGAAATGCATGTCCAACTGAGTGGAAGAGATGGATTTGGAAAAATGCAAGTGCCATTTTCCTTTCTTTTCAAATACATTCCAGATAAAATTCATACTACATCACCGTAGATGCAGCATGCATGGACCCAGGAAAAATAAACCCTAACCTTTGCATGAACCTACAGCTTCCTATGGAAAGATTCAGTTTCACTAAATTTGAACATCCTGAAATAAAATTCCCCTCCAATGAGTCAGGGAGGATGACTACCTTGGTCAACATACAATTTATTTTAACAAGCTTGAATGAACTCTTTGTACTTGTAAAGGACAAACAGTACATTTTGAACTTTTTAAAACTTTTTACAGCAAGTATATTTTCCTTAGCAGTTTGAAGAGAAGAGCTCCCCTTTGTGGTATGTCCATCCATAACTCCATACCTTGCAATTGGCCTGAACAGTATTTTTGGAAGATCGCTGGCTTCTCTATGGTTTTGGCTCTCATAACATTTTTACACTTAAATTTCACTGATGCTTAGAAGGTTCCAACTAACATTTGAATCTTAAATCAAAATATAAAAGATAAAGCATTTGAGTACACAAATATTAATCGGATATTCATATTGGGCTACATAACAGAACTGTATGAACTTGTATCAGACCAAAACTTTCAAATGTCCAAGCAAGTCAAAAGCACCACAAAAAAAATCTCAGAAAAATAGTACTTTCATTTATATTCTGATGGGATGATTTTCCAAGGTAAATATTTTTGCTGTCTGAATTTGTTGCTATAAGGACATGACCTTTGTTGCATGTAAGGTAACAAAATATAATACTCAAGACCATTCTGTTTCAGTTTAACTGCCTCTTGGTAGGTTTCCCTAGCTCCACTGTTCTAACATAGATCTTCTGAACCTGCTGCCTCCCCATTTAACATTGGACAATAGAAATGAACTGCAATGAGCTGGCTCACAATGAGCAGCTGTCTGTCGTGCTCCTTTAAGGTCCCTCACAAGAAATCAGACATCACGCTGGCATGGTCTTCTTCAATTAGCTTTCATGTGCTTGAAAGCAGAGGTGAAATCCATTAGCAGGCAACCCTTTCTTTCACATTAGCACTCATTTAAGTGAGGTTCAATAGGTGCCAGAGCATATGTTAATGCATGAGAGTGCCCTGGCCTTTAATTAAGCATTTCATTAAAATTTTAAGTAAATTTGGCTCCACTGGGTGTATAGTACTATTTGTAAGTCCTCTGAACACAGAATTACCAAGAGCTTAAGTACACGCCCATAAACTTTCTTGTTTTAAATGTTAAGATTTTCTGACACCACAGCATTGTGACTAGCTTCTCATAAAACCGACTCTTTAAAAGTGATGGTCTCATGTGTATGTCTGAACATTCAAATGTGTTGTTTGATCTCATTATTTGTTATGGTCTCTGGTTCTACCAAGTTGTGAGTCATTAAATCATTTAGCTAAAAACATGTGCCATCAGCCTTTCTCTGTGGACGCAAATGTTATAATGAGAATACGTCGATGAAACCAATATCACTCAAGAAGTATTACTTTAAGCACACTGAAGTTAAAGGATTTGCGAGACAAAATCACATGTAAGTTAAGCAAAGTATGAAATTAATCGTTGCCCCAAACAGCCCCCACAAGATTCCGGAGAAATAAGACTGTGGCCTTTAAATGCCTTCTCTTTGACATTTAGATTTTCGTTTAACTGCATATTTGTGCCTTTTCATCTGTCAAGTAAAACCCGTCGAACACATCATAGAGAACATAGGAGTTTTGTTACACAATACTTCAGATTTAATACTTTAATAGTTTTTCGTTTGTTTTAGTATTCTGATGAACAACTACAAGCGTTTCGTTCATTGGCAATCTGTCAACTCCAAAACGAATTATTCATCGGCTAATCATAAAGTACAAAGTTCCACTTCGGTATACACTTGATTCTGACTTGCGCTTTCCACGTCTGGTGGCAAAGGGGCAATAACGTGCTTCATTCGATAAAGCATTACTATCATCAAGGCCAGCAGAAACAATAACAAGCAAATAAAAATTCCAAGGTAGGTGGAGAAACTGGGCATCTTTATGTCCGGACGTCCCATTGTTGAGAAAGTTGTTGTCAAAATAGAATAATCGGTGGTGTTGATTGGAAGGACGGAATGCACATGAGGTGATGGTGTAGCAAAGTTCCTCCAGATGATATTATTGTCCAGCATGATGACCATCAGGCAAGGTGGTGATTGGGTTTCTCTGGCGGTAGCCAATGGCTGCGTGAAAACTGTAACCAGTCCTGAATGCTTGTTGTATTCCTAGGTCGTATATCTCCGTGGTTGAGTGTACCGCCATATTCCACGTCCGTACATAATCGACATGTAACTTTATTGTTTAAAAAAAATCCTTTTAACTTTCTTGATCTTGTCTGAAAAATGTCCAGAAAAATGCGCTCGATTCCGTTCAAGAGCATACAAAACGTGAGTATCGTCTGTATGCTACTGTACGAGAACACACTTAGCTTCTTGTCTGCCTTTCTTGTCAGCGCACCTCAACCGATTTCTTCATTGGCAATCTACTTACACTCCACAGTCACATAGATGTTCGTTCCGTGACCGAAATACAAAACACCTCAATGAGCACAGATCACTGAGACACTTGGTTTAACGCCCCCATGAAGCTGTTGTGGTACGACAATGCATTATTTATATAAATAAATAAAAATTACCTCCTTCTCCCTTACAAAAACACTCTTTCACAGAATATCGCCACCGATTTGCCAATGGCATTCGGGAAAATAAACATTGCCGTTAGTACTCTTCATATAAGCTCAGAAAATGTTGAAGTTACCGGGGAAAAATCCGAATGAGCTTACATTTCATAGTCTTCCATACCTCATGGAACAGCGAACGTGGGTAAGTGAACGCCAAGAGCGTCTGATTAATTTTTTTTTTGGCTTGCTTGAATTAAGGCTATCGTTGTACGACCCCTATTTCTCCCACATACCAAGTTGAACTCAATTTCATTCCTATTAATGGTTATATAATTGCTGAATTGATGTATTGTTATTATAATAACAAAACAGGACGTTCCCCCCAGTTGCCCACAAATGCTGTTTTTACATAGGATTGAATTATATACAGACAAATATTAAAATAGACAAAAATTGATCAAATAAACTAATACAATAAATCCCTTTTTCAGGGCATTTTAAGAGGTGGTGCATCCATTTAGAGCACAACCCGTTCCAACTCTGACTGTGGTCAGGAATTCTTTGACTCTGTGCTACATAGTAATGGTTTCTGCCCAGGGAAAATCAGGGGTGGGGTGGGGTGGGTGGGGGTGGTTGGGGCAGTCCCTATATGCTGAAATGTGGACACCTGCTCACAAAAACTAAACTATTTGTGGAGAATGAAGAGTCCAGAGATAAAACAAATGACAAGCCTAATTTGTTTTGTTTAAAAAGAAGTTTTGGGAAAAACTATGGAAGAACAAGAGACTGGCTGTAACAAAAGTGAAAATGCACACAATGGGTCCCTAGGACTGAATATGAGAGCCGCTGGTCTGATTAAATTTAATTTCTCACCATTACTTGGGGGTGCTTATGACACTGATGACATTAAATTATTATCTTCACAAATGTCACAATACTGTCACAAATGTCACAAAATGACACCAGCCAAACCTCAACTCTGCTGCAGCGCTGAAAGATAGAAATGTACTGGGTGCACGATAGCTTAATTTCCTCCGCCCTCCACTCTCAAGCTGTGGCAGTCATTGTTAAATTTAGGTACGCAGAGTCTAGATAGTTCTATATTCGTACAAAAGCCAAGGTCACGGTCAATTCTGCACTGCAGATTTTTTCTCTTTTTTTTCCAGCAGTGACGTCTGTATCCTTTTCAAGGTCTCTTGTGAGGCATAATCAATTCTCTGCCAAGAAATATTATCACCTCCTCTGGTGTGAAAGATGGTGAGTTCCTTGCTGTTCATTTTTCCTAGATATTGATTGCCTTTCGGTTTACACTTTAGAAACAGGAGAGAATGATTCACAAGCTATAAGTGAAAAGGGCCATTTTTGCATTTCCTTAAGGCACAGCCGAAGCTTTATTTCTATCTGATTTGATTTTTTATATATGTTTTCAATATGATGTGCTGGTGCATAGTAACTTCTTTGCTTGTTGGTTACCTCCTTGTAAATTCTGTTATACCTTACATTGGCAATATTTTAGGCCAGAGTTATAAGCTCAGTTGTGTTCCAACAGATTTTTACCCATCAATTAAATTTCATATTAAATAGTCACAAGCTGCAATTGTACACCCAGGCACAGATGTTAAGGCAGCCTCTTCATGCATCAAATCATTTGTAGATGTGCTAAATGCAGACAGACACTTCAATCAAATGCAATATTTACATTCCCGAAGGAGATCTGTGCCAACCCTCTGGGATTAGTCAGACAACAATGAATAAAAAGCACGCTGCTATTCACAGATAGTCAGATAGACTATTTTAAAATTGTCACAGATATTTGTAAAAGAAAACCTTTGTTTAATGCAATATAAGTCTTTGGAACAGTTAGCCAGCATCAGAAGATGTTCTTTAATGGGGATAAAAGAATAAAAGACTGTTGCAAGGCCAGGTAGTGCCAACTAAGAAGTACATTATGTTTCTACTGTAAACTTTAATGTGTCGTATGGTAGACAATGTTGATCAGCTTAGATTCTTACAACTTTTTATAGTTGTGTTATTCACTTTGAATATTGTTTTATTAGTCAGTATGCATGCACTGTATCAAGACTGAAATGGACAGATCATTTTCCATTATTCAAATGAAAACATAATATTATCTTTAGTATGGAAATAATCTTTTAATCTTTTGTTCAAATTTAATATTCTCTTTTAAACTTGTACAAACATCAATCTGGGATTTAAATCTTTTTCACTGCGATAAGGCCATCGTTTCGGTCAGAACCACTGAAGTGTGAGAGGTGCACGTGAAATGAAGGTCTATGGTTCTGATGGCAGTGCAGGCCCTTTACCTAGAGAGAACGGTATTAAATCAGGTGACCAACGATAAGTAGTTCTTAGCCTTTCTGATGGGCTAATCTGAGCTCCATCTTGAGAGCCCTTCATAGCCTCTCAAAGGTACATCATTTCTGTACAGTAAATTAAACAGCTTTTCATTCTGGAGTATTTCTCCTCTTTTTCTGTTTCTCCCCATGCATAATTTATCACTGTCCTGTTGCCATGGTAAAATGGCCAGTGAATAAGTCCTGTACGTTTTGGGTGACACGTCTTGTTGTCCTTGTTCCTCTGAAAAATTACCAATTGACCATGCTGGACTATAATAGCAAGATTGAACAAGCAATTAATAACTTAATTGACTTGCGCCCCCAACAAGCCATTTAGTATATGTTGGTGTAATTATCTTTTAGTCAATAAGTCAATTATTATTTTGTAAAATAAAAAGGACAAAATTATACCCTCACTCTTTCATATCCTCCTCAGAAGATTTTCTTTTTTGACGTAATACAAGTGTCTAGGATGACAAAAAAAATTAAATGTGAAAATATTATTCGTTTTTATTGAATGTCCCTTGCAGTGTTGGTGTCAGCATAGTATAATATACGACTCTTGAGATTAAGACCACCGACTCATGTCCCCTACAGGGGACAACAATTAATTGCTGGGTCTTAGGACGATATGTGATTGGGGTAAATGAATTTAAATTGAGATGAGCTCAGTTAGAGGATGAGCTCAATGAAACAATGGGGCAGAAGAAGCCTTAGTGGAAAAGTTTGTCTTAAGTACTGATTTGAAGACCACCACTAAAAATAGTATAAGACTGCCAACCTTTTAAGGGCATCACAAACCTGTAAGCCTACTAAAAATTACTAATTGCAAGTCATAATCTGCTTAGCATGGGAGTACTGTCTGGAAGGTCACCACAGAGTACTAACTGTGAAGGCACTGAAATATATTGACTGAGTCTACCATCACAAACTGCTGACTATGGGGCCGCTTCCTAGAAAATCACTAGAAACACAATGACTGCAAGGCCGCCACACAGTACTGACTGCAAGGCCGCCACACAGTACTGACTGCTAGGCCGCCACACAGTACTGACTGCTAGGCCGCCACACAGTACTGACTGCAAGGCCGCCACACAGTACTGACTGCAAGGCCGCCACACAGTACTGACTGCAAGGCCGCCACACAGTACTGACTGCAAGGCCGCCACACAGTACTGACTGCTAGGCCACCACAAAGTCCTTTTGAACGGAGGCTGAAAGTCTATCTCTTGTTAAGGACCTCAATTGATTTATTTGTTTTTTTTTCTGTGTCAGTGAATGTACTGTATAAGAAAAATTAAGAATACTTATGCTGTAACCAAACAAAGCATCAAAGACTAAGAATGACGTTTATCAAAAGTAACTTTAATGAATTCAGGGTGTGCCCAGAGATGGTCATATGGTTATACGACTCCAAGTCTATGAGACCATCTTTGAGTTATAATGTATATAAATGACTGGGTAGCTTTACATTTTTGCTAAATTAGTTAAAATGTTTGTGAATGTAGTTTGCCAAAAGAACGAGAGTGATGACTTATCTAAATGCAGAGTTTGCCTTAAGAATCAGATAGATGACTTAAGTGAATGCTGGGTTTGCTCAAAGAATCAGCATAATGGCTTTCCTGACATGCAGAGCAGAAGACTTAGAGTTTTAATTTCACTCTTAATGGGAATGATGTAATCATTTACATGGCTTTTGCAATGTTTTTAATCTAGCAAATAAGTGATACCTACTGATCTTTTCCTCTGATAGTCTCCTTTCTAAGGTTCAATTAATTTTAGTTCTGGCATTGCCAACATACATAAATACAGAAATAAACATGAAAGACATTTTTACTCATATTATCTCTTACATTGCTGACTGTCAGTAAAGCAGTTTGACAGCATGTTCTGGAATTAGGGATTCCCATACTGTTATTTTAGGTTCTACACCTTTTTGAGGGATACCAGTACTGCTACTAAATTAATTATAGACATGTACACATATGTAGTGCATTTAAATAAAATGGCTGAAAAATCCTTTTACAGCTCCTGTGTCTCATAGCCTCAAGATAAGGATTCTGTATTGCTGCCATCCAGTGGTGACCAAGTATCATAGCCAGCCAAATTTGTCCAATGAAAAGCTTGAGCAGTAAAGTCTTCAATAGATATCCACTCTATCCACAAAAAATAATCTATGTTTTTAATATTCTATATTTGAAAAATGTACCACTATTAGTGCCTAGAAAACTACCTAATGAGAGAGTTTGTTTATTTTGCACTTATTCGTTTGCAAACAAGTCACTGAGGAAAATGCTGGTCAGAAAACCTTATGTTAAAATAATTGTGACATACCTCCATTGAGGGCACTGGCTGTAGCATAGCAACAGAACAAAAATGAATGTCTCTCAACCTCAGGTTATTTTAATAATATATGTGGGTGGAGCCTGAAGGCAATATGCCCGAATGGGGCTATGCCTGTGTTATCAGATGCACTGACTGACAGCTGAGCTGATGATAGTGTTTGAAAGGGCGGCAATCAGGGGCTACAAAGCAGCCGCATAGTACGTCCTTTCCGTGGGAGAGTTGGCCCCAGCTCCCATAGAGAAAGGGACAGGCTCCCGTGGAAAGCTCTGGATCTTTGTTCAGCAACATCAGCGGCATCAGTGCGTTCTTTTCACGGGCTGCCGTCGACTCCGCCGCCACAGGGGCGCGCGTGAAGGACGGCGGGCCCCGGATCGACGTGCTCTTGCGCTCACCGCTCTCTCTCTCTCTCTCTCTCTCTCTCTCTCTCTCTCGTGCGAGCGACCCGGCGCGTCTCATTTCAGAGCCAGTGTGTCAGCAACGCCGATACCGAGCGCGGAAGCGCTGCACTCAAGTGCGGAATGACAAACAGCGGTGAGGTCAAAGTGGAGCTGTCTGTTCACGTGTAGTGTAGCGTAGCATTGCGTTTACTCGCGGGGGCAGTTGGCCACAGGAACAAAGATCATCTGATCCCATTGTAGCCCCTCCAATACTGGCAAACAGAAACAGCGGGCAACAAAAATGGCTGTTGTTCACCTGACTGATCTCTGATTTTTTTTTTACAATCCAAGCTAGCTCTTTGTTCAATACACAGTGCCTTCAGCTACTGCACAATGAATGAATTTGAGCATTACTCCTCTCTCTGTAATTGTACAACTTTGATCCATTTTCTCCTGATTTCCAGATTTAAGCTTCAACGGGGTTTCTCAAATTACACTGGCATTAAGGAGAACAAAGACTTCACTTAAATATCATTTTTTTAATCATTGTGTTATTTAACTCACTTTCATGGAAATATTATTCTTTTGATGATAGATAGACCTTCAGCTGTTAAAATGCATTGTGCAACTTCCCATATTTTGTGTTTAAATTCTATGTTAAACACCATGTAAATCCCCAAAGAGTATTGCCAAAGTTATTTTGATCTAGTCTTATTTTAACTTAATGTCAAGTATGTTTTCTGTTATGAATGAAGTATGAATCTGGGGATATAAGTCTTCAAAACACCTTTAAAGCATTCTTTCCTATTTCCTGTGTTCTCTCCTATTTTCTTTATACTCTGTTCAGAACACATTTTGCTTGTTTATATGTACCTTCCAAATATTTCATCAGATGCTCTTTGACAGAGAATGTTACGTTTTCTTACATACATTTATACAACTAGATATTTACTAAAGTAATGCAGGTTGAGTACCTTGCTCAAGCATACAGTAGCTACACCCATCTGCGAATCAAACCTCGGGCTGCTAGCCTAGTTTTCTAACCATTATGCAACGTTGCCACAACACTCTGACTCATAGTAAGATGCGCGTTAAGTTTTAAGCAAATTAGTGCATTCACACTGTTTACGTGTCAGAACAAAGCCCGCAATGTCAAAGTACTTATTTCAAGAACAATTTTTTTAATCCGGCATATGGTGCATTAGAGCAGATAAATAAGGTTAAATTGGTCTGTCTGTTTCTTGTTCTCATCAGCGACAACATTAAAGCGGCAGCAGCTGTTGTGGGCACGCAAGCAGAGTAGCCTATTTTGCAGTCAGTGGCATCCCAGATTGCACCCCTTTTGCGCAATGCACTGCGTTTGATAGACTGGTTTCCCGTCAGATCTCCATACAGGGCTCGAGTCTGCGTGTCAGAGGTGCGTCTCCTGGGAATGGCTCTGGCGGAGCGGAGGATATTTCAGTCACAGCGGGTTTCGGCACGAAGGATACAAGCAAAGCAGGTGGAACTAGAAGGCAGCCATCTTCTGGGAGAAGACTACGGTCTGACATAGTTGTGTATTCTTTTAAATATGTCTATTTTTTTGCAGATGCCTCTTATGAAACCACCCACCCATCCCCATATTTGATTTCCCTCCACATGAAATCAGTTAGGTTAGATAAGATGCACTTTACGAGTCCCACGGGGTGATCTGTCCTCTGCATTTCACCCATCCTAGTCTGAGCAGTGGGCAGTGAGTGCAGTGCCCGGGGACCGACTCCAGTTCTGAGGCCAGTGCCTTCATCGAGAGCAATGGCAGGAGTATATCTAACCTCACATGCATGTCTTTCGGCGTGGGAGGAAACCGGAGTACCTGGACAAAACCCATGTGAACATGGGAAGAACATGCAAGGAACCTCCTTCTTGTGAGGCAACAGCGCTAATCACTGCACCGTCGTGCCATTTCTGTTAAGGCTCAGAAACAAGGGTGACTGGATGGTTTTTCAGGAGCAACCATCCAAAATAGCACAACAGAGTCAATATTCCCTTAGTCACTGTCATCACATTGGGATGTCACTGTATAATTGTGTGGTAACAAAGCCAAAGGGGGTTTTAGTGTGTTTCAACACGAGTGATTCAATGATTCAAGTGATTCAAGATGTTGATAGGATAAATAATCCAAAAATAATTGAGTCTTTAATTGGTTGTTGATTGAAAGGAAGCCAGTAATACCTGCAGACACTGCAGCCCTCCAGGGCTGTAGTTTTACACCACCAGGTTAAACCACATTCGTGGCGACTCTCTAACAGGGGTCGAGAATCTTCTTTGTGTCGTTACCTTGTCCATTCACTCTTACAGTGATGTGATCATGGTGAAGCTACCCTGAGTTCTGTTCTTCCTTTCGTCGATTCTTGCTTTCACCTTTTAGGATTCTTATCAGTCTCCATAAAGCCAGCCAGCAGTGGATTTATTTTTAACATGGGTTAAAGTGCAGCCAGAATAATTGGCATTCAGCATGGTCTTAAAAACACACGGCACACTTTTAAAATGTCACTGTGACCAAAAATAATAAGAATTACCTTCTGGCTTGTGAATACAATAGTTTAAGGCAAGAAGTAACACAGACCAATAAAGTGTTTATTTATGTCTTAGTAATTAACAGCGTTGATGCACATGGTGAAAATGCATAAGAGAAGGTTTTGTATCTGAAATTAACTGACATTGTGGCAAGGCGTGACTGGACACTAAATAAATAATTCAAAGGATTGTGTTAATTTCGTAAACATATGACAAGAAACGTTGTGCAGCAAACAGACTATAGCAGTCAATAGAAATTAGTTAATTTGTTAAAAACGACGCTATATACCAAGCCACTGAGTCCAAGCCTAACAGGCAGCCCATTAGGTGACTCATTTTAGAAGAATTCAGGTGGTGGCAGTGGTGTACCTGTGTATTTTAAACTAGTCCATGTCTTTTAAGAATTGGTCCTGGGGGCTGTGGGGTATACTGTGAACAACAAACTTTCATCTTCCATTTCCAGAAGATAAAGCATCTTGACTGCCACATTTTGCTGAAATTCCATTGTGAAGTTTCTGTGTTAGTCCAAATGAGTGCATCTTCGGGTATTTTAAAGGCATACTATGCAGGATTATTACCTTCAAAACATAAAATAACCATGTTCTGTCTTATAGCTGAAGTTCACAAAGGGGATTAAAAGCGATGCAAAACTGGCTTTTCTGTTGGACCTGTAAGTACACTTACCTCTTGCTATCCAGCTAGCTACCTTAGGTAGCTAGATAGCCGAAGTCGAGTACTCCGGTGAGTCGGCGGGGTTGGAGACGGAGAGATCTTTTGATTGTAAACACAGGACCACACGAAGGCTAAAAATAATCCTGCCTTTAAACATTCAGGACAAGCTATCCTGTCATTTGATTGGATGTTTTGTGATGTTTCTGATTCTGTATAGTAGCAAACATGCCTGCCTGGCTATAGCTTTGCTAACAACAGTTTTGCAACATGATTCCAACTGCGAGGGGTCCGGCATTTTGGCAGTGAGATAATTAATATCACTGCACTGCCAAGCTCTGCTGTTTTCAGAATCTTCTGCTTGCAACAGTATTTTGGAACAGCAAAGTAAATTCTGAGTAAATATCCGGGCCAGTCATAATAAAATACAGAACAAAATAAAGAGTCGTTTGTGTGAGTTTAAAGCCATGTGGTGGTTGGTATGCTAGTGCCAAGAACGTTTGGGTAGGCTGTGCGGTCTTCAGTTCTGCGCATCCAACGGGGCTTCGTCTGTTTTTAAAAGACTTTCTGTTACGTCAGACTTTTGACATATTTGGCGCTTCATAGCACTGCCCATTCAGTGAGTAAAGGCGGGGCTGGGGGGCTAGGTTCCCTCCTCTGTCTATTCACCAACTGGCGTAACTGGCGTAGCACGGAAACCTGTGCGCGCACCCACGGAAAATAGTGGGCTGATTTGTCTCTTCCATGCTTTAAGTCGAGCTGCATTTTCAGGGTGGTGGAACGCTGTAACTCAAAAGTTTTTTTCTCGTACATATTTTTAGAAAATCTACACGGGGAAAACCAGGTCAATGTAATGTGAGAAGATGTCCGTAAATGAAACATACGTATTCCGACCTTTCAAACTGATCTCCTTACTTTGTGTGTTTCTTGCCCTGTGTTTGGATATTGTGGCTTTACTGAGCCCTGCTTGGGTTACTGCGGAGCGGTACTCTCTGTCACTATGGGAATCTTGCAGGAAAGTCGGAGCTGTCTTGCAGTGCTCTTCGACACTAAGGACTGGTAAGTTGCTAAGTTTGAATTTCTCAACAAGCCTGTAACAACTAGCGTGTTGAATGTAAAATGTAGCGACGTTGGCAAGCACCCTTTGTGTTTAATTGTGGCAGTAGCTTGTCGCAGCCTCAGGGCTACATTCTTGACCAGAAAGATAGATAATTTAGAAAAGCCAGCCTTTTACCAAAGAGCGATCACAATCAACCACTATTAATTGTTTAGGGAGTCCTCTGTACAAGCACCGGGTTGTTCCCAAATAATTAAAGAGCAGCGCAAATGTTAGTAAATATTGTATCTTACTTGAGTAACGGGTATGCTACCGTAATTGGCGTATAAATTGGATAGCTAATTATCCCAGCAACTTGCAGTTATCTGCGATTATACCGTAGCAACAGGCTACCTTATCCACAGATAGGTTCATTGCCTCCCTGATGTAAATAAACTGGTATCCCCAGGTTGTCTACTGCACATCCAACCATTTGTTGCGCTCGAAGTTTTCTTCTCTTTCCACATCTGTAGCGTGTGATGTTGTTCCGGACGGAAATCATAGGTGTTTTCTGTAGGGGGTCGTGTTAATGGACGATTAAGCCAGAGTGACATGCCATCTGGGCGCTCTATTTAACCCCCTTTTCACTGTGGTGTGGGCGTGTTGCGTCAATGGCAGTGGCACCTACGGACTCACAGCTGCGGGGGTTGTTCTGTGGGGAGGGGTTGTACGATTTTGTGGACCGTGGTACGGGCCATTGTTTATGCTTCGTCACAGTCGCGCAGATGGGATTCCAACCACTCTACGTTTGGTTTATCAGAACATTGGTCCAGATGACCAGGGACCTCTCCATTTTTTTATGTTAAACAGTACACCGTTAATAATTTGAACAAATTACTTCTCAGTGAATACCATTTATGCTACAGCTAGTCTCCCCTAGTGAGAAAAACATGCGTGCATAGTGATGCAGATTACTATATTATGCCTGTATCTAAAGTAGACATTAATGTAAATGTACAATGCACACAGATGCGCATATTGTCAGTTTTTGTATTACCTATGGAACAAACATTAAGTGTTGCTCCTATCAGGTTGTAATAGACTAAACCTGATACAGCACTACCGGTCCAATGGTCCCGATATTGTCTGCCTGCCTTCTATGGTGTGCTAACTGTGCCCCAGGTGGATATGCACAGAGTTTATACTGTTTTTCCAGCCTTCAGCCAATGTTTCGCAGATTTTTTTTCTCTAGCGCTTCCATGCCACATGGCATTGACACTGTGAAGGCTCCTGCCACTTTAGTGTGGGGGAAGCAGAGCACAGGCAGGTAGCAGATGGGGTCTGCGTTTGAAGAATCTGCAACACGGGTTCGCCCATGGGAGCACCCACCCCACCCCCACCACACACGCCCAATTCTCCAGCAGGGAGCATCCATCGTGCATGAATGCACACTACACCCGCCTCCCCCAGTATGTGTTCAGAGGAGCACAGCTGCAGCAGCAGATTCTCTCCAGCTTCATTAATGCCACACTTTCATGCTCTGTTTGTACCCTCGCCCCCCCCCCCCCCCCCCCCCCAACGACTCCCCCAGCCCCTCCCCCTTCCCTGAGCCCCTGTGAAGATGCACTGTTCTGTATGCGTGAGTTAGTGATGCTCAGTAAAGCTACACAGTTGCTTTTATCGCAAGCATCAAACTAACCCCCTCCCCCAGGTTTTGGATGGGAGCTTTTCTCTTTTATTTCCCCACAGAACTGGTCAGGTGATGTAGCTCACTCATGTAGCGCACACGTTCTCCTTCTCATGAAGGCTTTCAACTTTCTGTTGGTTGTATAGCAAATAGACACGCAACCTGACTGTCTGACAGCGCTCTTCTCCTTGGGAATGCTGAACGGGCCTGACAGCTTGTCTGAGGGGGGAGTCTCCTCAGGGTCAGGAGAATTTGGTGAACCGGGAGACAACGTGAATTCGCACACTTGATGTCAGAGCTTCTAGAATGCCTTTGACAACAAATCAAGGCCCAATTAGGCTCTCTGAAGAACTCCTCCCCTTGTGTGGTTGGGCTGGATTGAGTTGTTATGAATCACTCGGTGCATTGTGGGAAGAGAAAGGGTTAAGGCTCAGGGGAAGTGCTGGTCAGGACAGGTTCAGTGGGCTGGCTGTTTATTAACCCCACAAGAGAAGTTAGCCTTTTCCCGGGGGCATGTCAGGCTGCAGAGGCCAGGGATATGGGCAGTGGGGCGTGGGGGGGGGGGGGGGGGGGGGGCATTCTATTGCGGGACAACAGACAGATGCACGCTTTGATGGGAAGCTTGAAGAGGTTACCGTGGCAACATGCAGGGCAGCACAATGCTTGCCCGGACAATGGGGAAAGGTCCTGCCTTTTGAAACAGAAGCTAGCGGGGAGTCCAGCGTGTCGCCCGCGCGGAGAATTCCTCTCTTGTCGCGGTCAGGTCACACGCCGCGCGGCTCTTTCTCCCGCCGATCGCCGAACGCGGAGAACATGTCCGCCCGCGTTCGAGGAGCCCGAATGTGACTGATGGCTGAATTTGTACGGCCTGCTTCAGAGTCTGATGGCCGTTGCTAACGCTGTGGAGAGCTGTGAGGAACAAACTGTGACACTGCCCTCCCACCCCCACCCCTCAAATCACCCCCCTGTTTGTTTTGTCCTTCAGATTGGCAGGTTGCCACCCTGGTGCTGCTGCTGGCTGGCGCGGTGGTCACTCTGGTGGCCTTCCTCATCGCCCTCATCTCCATGTGCAGCGGAACGCACCGGAAACACTACCGAACCGTGGCCATTTTCCTCTTCACTGCAGGCAAGCGACACCCCCTCCTCCTCCCCCCCCCCCATCCGCTGACAGCCGCCCACACAGAAATGCATCCTCCCTTCCACCCTAGCAACAACACTGCGCAACACAGGAACACGGAACACCCTCCTGCTTTTGATTCCAGACACAACACTAGCTACTTTTGGATTGCACCTTACACAAACAGAATTACATAAACTTCAGTCTAAACTTCACAGGCAAGCAGGTGTCTGGCTCTTGGTGCGTGTCATTTTCACTGCAGACCGCAGCCTGACACACACATGCCTGGCCACAGTACTCACCTTCCTCTGTGTCAGAGAACGGTCAGCTGACCAAACAATGAGCCACAGGAATGCCTCCCATAAGCACAATGTAACTGTGCTTCTCTGGGCCCGATCTTTCCGAATACTAAACAACTGCTATGAGATACAGCGAAGAAAAATGATCTCCAGGCACATCCTATTTCGCGAGAGAGTACTCCTGTTGCCAAAACATGGGTTTTATTCTGATATCTGATATGAAAGAGGGTAGATTCACAGGAGCCTCTCGGTTTATCGAGTCCCGCGTGCCAGAGGCACTTTTCGCGGAACGTCAGTGGGTTTTTAAAAAACATGGGAAGCCTCGGCGTATCAAAGGGCCATTTTAATATCATGACAGCCTTCTCCACGGAAGGGGACTTGCACATGCTTATCACGTTACGCTTAGAGAAGATGAGTGGCCAGAACTGCTTTTACAAGTGCGTTCCGGTCTCACAGGGTTGGCAGTTAGGTGCACAAAACGGGCAGTCACACAGTCACTAATGAAGTGAAGAATGCGTGGACTCATGAGAACTATTCCTAACAAAGCAATGTTGTTTTCTCGTCTGAACCCAGGGACTCCATTGCGTTGCTGTTTTTGCTGTGTTTCTCTCTCTGCCGTGGATTTCATTGCTGAACGTACGCAACATCATATCGACCTCGAGGCTTGAAATAAGCTCCTTGGGATTTATTAGGCTAAATGTAAAATATGTTGATTGAACAGACGCTGTCTAAAGCTCAACTAGCCGCTACCCTGTGCGTATCTCTGTTCTACTCGAGTAGGTTATGAGAATAATGTGGATACCAGTCGGATTAGCTTCATTTAATTTGAACTGCCAAACAAATCAAATTTTTTATAATATATAATTTAATAATTCAATTCTAATTCCCTTTGTTAAATCTTAAATATAGTAGCTGAACACAAGTGCTTTGCAAAACTTGCCATGAATTTTCTTCTGCTTTTCTTTTGCCAAGTGTTCGAAAATACAAAGACGCCTTATAATAGTTCAAATCTGTCAGCTAACCTCCCGGCGTTTGCAATTATGGCTTTAAATGGACCCATTTTTAAAATAGCTTGGAGGTAATGGTGCTGAGGCCAAGGTGTGACTGTGTGTCCACGTGCGCTCTGTTAACAGAGATGCAATTCTCACTGGCGCCTTCCTTTCGCGTTCCCAAGTCCGACAGGAAGGAAATGGGCGGCGTTTGCTTCGGCTACAGAACGTTCCCTTCTGGGCCTCTCTCTGTGTTTGTGTTGCGTCACCTCCCTAAGAAATGGCGTTGCTGAACAGGGTGCTCCTGGAGCAAAATTTTTTTTAAGGAGGCCCACTCTGTGCTCTTGTGTTTTACAATGCGGCCTTTCAAGAGCAGGCAGCCTGAACACTGAACGCTGATTTGTGCTGCGAGGAAAAGTCTCCGTCTCCGTGGCGTTACGTGCACTGCGCCAGATCATAAACAGCTCCCCAGCTGCGAGCGTGGTTTAAGAATGGTACGAGAGTGGGGAAAGTTTTTCCTGATTTCCTTGTCTTCTTGCGGAAATCTCGCAGGTTTATTACCCTCTGGAAGGCGCTGATGTAAAACGCTGCTCCCTTTTAGTGCTGAAAGTCGTCAGAGAAAATCCCGCCTTTCTAAATGTGCTAGCTTTATCTTGAGACCCTTTACTTACTTACTTACTTTGAAAAAAGCCCCCTCTCTCCTTGTAAAGATAGAATGAAGTAACCTTCAGTGGGGTTGTTTTCCCGCCAGTGTGTTCAAGTAGTTCACAATTGTATGGGCTGGACTTTATTTGAACAATTATTTTTTGTGTTAGCTTTTCTCAAGAGCGTTCTGCCACAGTAGCTCAAAGACCAGTAGACCTGTAATATGCTTAAACTGTCTGACAAAACATGAATGAATTTGTACACACACACACACACACACACACATACGTACACACTGTGCAATGGTAATTGTGAAGTCGAAGTAACACATTTACCGTATCCAATTTTAGACTAACACTGGAGCCATTTTAAAGAAGCATGCTGTCAAATGTAATTATTTTTCTCAGAGAGGGCAAGGCCTCTCATTTTCCATTACCGAAGCAGCCCTAATTACATTGCAATATCTAAACAATCTAGTAATATGATATATTACAGAGGAGTCTGAACTCTCTGGCATCCTAAATTATTTTCCAGTTATTTTCCAATTGTTTTATTTTTGTCACCATTTTTTTTAGCGGGCTGTGCTGATGGCTCTAATTTTGATAGAGTCCCAGCTGTATCTTCAGAGAGAGAAATGACATATAATACTCAGATTTAAGTACACGTTTCTGTTTTCCTTTGTTAATATACATTTTTATAGAACATGTTTTTGGATTTTATCTAAGCATTGAAACCATTCTTGGTTTTGTTCATTTTGTCTTTGCCTATTTTGTATCACTTTCTGGCTCGTGAGCTAGGTAGCTTTCAGCATTTCTTCACCAACGGAAGTTTTCAGCAGCAAAATATCACGAGCTTGTTAAATAGCAGTCATCAGTCATTTCTGCTACTCAGAGATTGCTGCCTAATGACATCGCTACTTTAGAAGACACTGTATACATTTAGTATGCATTAAACAGCATACTGTGTGGGCCATCAGGTGGATGTGCCATCATATCTAATTGCCTCTCTTTGTGCTGTGTCCAGTCCACCATTACAGTAACATATTGTTATGCTATTAGGCAGGAACACAAGGTGAAAAGTCGCAGATTACCACAGCTAGCTGCAGACTCCCCTCTAGGGCTTTTTTAGCAATGACTCGTCTCGTCTTGTCAAAGCTCTGTTTCCATTATAGGAGGCCACTTCCCCTTTAAACCCGTAGCTACCGAACTCTTCAGAGACTTTTCCCTTCTAAACCAAGTTTGATAACCTTTTCACTTAACAGATGGAGCAGCCTCCATTAAAATCTTATCTGAATTCATATGAGAAAACCCACAAACACATGTCCAGCTAACTACATCTGTCTACTTCCACTAGCTGATTCGCAGAATGCACCCAGCATCTGGCTAACTGAACACGCACCCTAAATGCATAAATTATCAAATAAAACATTTCTGTTCCTCTGTGTGTTTCTCTGAGATTTCCTCCTACCTTGCAGCAGAACCAATTTGACGGTTCAGACAAGACTGCATCCCTGAAAAAATATTTCTGGATCTATACATAATCTAACCTTGCACCTCTGCTGGAATTTCCTGTGTTCCAACCTTGACCTTAGCAACTGTCCTTGTGTTACTGAAAAAAGAACAAGCAATCCATGAAAATGCAAGTCATGTTAGTGCACTCACCTGCTCTGGGACAGCTATTGACTACTGGCTGAGGGCTCCTCACTGAGCTCAGGTTCAGCTTTATTCACCCCAGAAAAATATAGATGTTCCAGCAGCTGAGGGATGTTGTTTTTAATCTCCTTAGCCGAGTATGGATGTTTGCTCCTGCTGAACGACATTATTCGGAAATAGTTATTTCCTGTGACCCTGTTTGTCTCTCATGAAATCTTGCAGGTATGTGTGTGTACGTGTGCGTGTGTACTTGTGTATATGAGCTATATCAAATTGGCTTCGATACCTATCTCTCAATTGGAATTGTGTCATCCTCCAAGCGAGAACAGTCTTGATTGTTTCAAGGAATTGGTGTTAATTCAACATGTCCTTCAGCTCATTTTTCATTTGAGTTGGAATAAGTACCTTTTGGAGTTTATATGATATATCTTTTCATCACAACTGTTATCTAATTTCAGAAAATGCTACATTTTTCTACTGGTTAGCTTCTTCTGTTTCCCGTGTTGAACTTGACCATTTTGTTTAAGTAAAATTGTGTATGAATAGCATATAAATTATGTGTTTTATGGTTCTTCTGTTTTCATCTCAGAACCTTTTCAAAAGCCATGGATAAGCTCACCTCAACTTTTCATCTGGAAAAAAGCAATTTGGCGAAAGGTTAAAGCTTGGTCTAGTGGGACAAGGTGCACATTCTCGGTTTAGATACTACCCCGAAAAAAACAATATGTTGGCTACGGCTACCTTTTGCGCTGCCTCTCTTACTCCATAATCAAAATCATACATCTCAATTTTGCTGCCAAGTTCCTGCTACAGTCACACATTGTGGTCCTGTGTAGCCTCTGCATAAATTTTGCATGAAGTCGCTCTATGCCTTTTTAAGTCCTTTCATAAAGCTAGCCTGGACCCGAAGCTTGTGTACACATGGGGAGAAAACCCATCTTGGGTCAGTTACGGTGCCCTTTGGAAGCGAATGAACAAAAACCCCAGGACAGACATTTTTCACATAAACCTGATTTGTCTTATTCACTTACTTTAACTATACATCAGGTGCCCCATCTGTACATGTAAAGATTGTAAATAATGTTTCTTGAGAAGTGTTTTCTATATAAACACCATTGGAAATTTTGTATGTTCCTCCACCGTCTCTCCTTGTGAGTGTTTTGCCTGTCTTTGAGAAATATGCTTAGAGCCTCTGCCAGGGCCCCCAAACGATTTCCCAGCGGTTGACAGGCACTTCCTGGCCCGATGTCTGAGTCGGTCTTTGCTTCTTGTTCGCAGTGGTCCTTCAGGCCTGCGCCCTGGTCCTGTACCCGATCAAGTTCATCGACGGCACGGTCCTGCAGACCTACCACGAGTTCAACTGGGGCTACGGCCTGGGCTGGGGGGCCACCATCTTCATGCTGGGCGGCGGCATCCTCTTCTGCCTCCGAACGGACATGTACGAGGATGCCTTGTACTGAGTCCTCGCCAACCGCCGATAGACTTCGGGCAGCGGGCTGGTCTGTTTTTAGCCGAGTCTGTCTGCTGACCAGCGGGAGATATGAAGCATGAGGAGCAGCTGTATGGAGAGACCTTCCATTGTATGCATGCCCCCCCCCCCCAGTGCCCCCCCCCCCACCCTTGTGATACTGGAAGCCATGATCATGCACAGAAAAACAGGCTCTTATCCTGCCTCCATACAGCCTTCCTACTGATTTCCACCCATACAGAACAAAAGAAAAGTAGAAAAAAGTAATGCTTAGCTTTAACAGGTTCAGTGTTTCTGCTTTGGAATTTCTTTTAAGCAAAGTCTTTGGCAGTTTTGTATATATTCCTATTTGATTTCAAACTGCAGAATGTTTTTTTTAATTTAAGATGTGTTTTGAAGAATCACTTCCCTCACCTGTATTGACATTATTATCAAGTTTTCCATTAATTCTGAAACAATTGATGGAGCGTATTGGCAAAATTTCAGGAGTAGGAGAACCTTCTCCTCGCTCCTTGCAATGCATATAAATGAGTAATATTGGTTTCTTTGACTTGCCATGCACTGGAAGTGAAAAATAAAAGGAATTGTCTAATCAGCAGAATGACTTCTATCTTTGTGCTTCTGAAGGTATAAAAAAGAGCAATGATACTGGAGTTTTATTAATCATTTTCCATAAAAATGCACGCGTATCATATATTGTTCCGTAGATTTTATTGTGAATTAAATAGTGTTCTTTCTATCTGTACACGTATGTGTCCTAACTGTAACTGTATCTCTAAATTTAGCTCATCTTCTCCATTGGTGTCTTGGTGAATGTTGTTAATTTGCCTGAGATATGGTGAACACTGTAATTGTGTATGACCTTTTGACTTGATGTGGTACAACAAACGTGGTGCCAGTGATCGAGCGCATTTTGTAAAGGAGTGGCTGGAAAGTGAAAACACGTTCTTTTTTAAACTTGCTTTTGTTTGATAGGTGCTCAGACTATCGAAGTTCATTGAGTCTTTTCATGCTGGCTTTTGCCTGAGGCGATGAAGGAGAATGTGGCAGCATTAAGCTTCATAAATGTCTACGGTCATAAAGTGCTGCTGCTCGACAGCAATAGGAACATAGACGCTGCGCGCTTCCCACAGAGGACATGCCATTGTAGGGAGCCCAACATGCACTGCTTCCCCGCTGACCATCTGTCAGGATCCCAAACCCAGGGGCCTCTCAAAGCCAGAAGAAAAACTGCAATAAAAACACTGTAACTGCTCCCAGCCTGGGTTTCATGGGCGATGGGAGGGAGAGAAAGAATGGCTTTCTGAGAATCTGGAATGTGGTGTTTTTCTTTTTTAGTTGTTTTTTTTGGTGGGGGCGGGGGGGGGGGGCGGCAGGGTGGTGGGTTAGGGTAGCCTCTTTAGACTGCATAGGGACAGTAGCACAGACTGGAATTGCTGTGTATTCTGCTTATCACATCCCAGATCAGTCATAGTGTAAGAGAGCCCTCCGTAGGTGGAACCGGGCTGGTGTGTACTGAAGCTGTGGTTGGCTGGACTGGTACAACGTGACTGGTTTTCTGTTGTATTACCTGCAACCAGGGCTGAAACTCACCAAGAAATCTGATGTTTGTCTACAGTAGGTTGATGAAAGCTCTCTAGTGTTCATCTGCAGCCAAAGGCTGCAGGACGTCAGTTTGTTTCTATTCGCCGTACATACAGCTTGCTTGTTTGGCATTGTCAATGCTGGCGCTGCGCCTCTTTGATCTGTCTGTGTCCATTTTTCGGGGTTTATCGGGTTTTGAGGCGGCAGCGAAAGATGCGGTTTGCCAACTCGTTCTGCTCTCTTGTATGTTGGCCAGCGCCTGTAATGCTAGCAGGCCAAGGTGGCACAGGTCAGCAGCACAAAAAGTTAATGGTAAACTACCCAGGCCCTTTAGCTTAGCAAGTCAACCTGATGCCTGTACCGCAATGTAAACTCAGGCCAAACAGAACTGTTTACATGCATATTTATTCAAGGTAGAACTATGACAAATGGCTACATGTAAAAATGTGTTTTTGGACATCTATGGAAATTGAATGCTTGTGATATATCACCTTTTTCCTGTTTTTAATGATTGAAAACCAGTAGTAATATTCCTATTTAAATGCCTATCACCTTCTCCAGCCTTGGTTGATGACTGTGTATATTTGTTTTTTATGGAGAAACGTATTCATGCGTAGCATAGCCTCGACTTCTATTTCCATCGTGTGGAATAGAAGCCAAGGCTACACAACTGGACAGTTAGAGAAAGCTGTGACGAATTATCCTGGAATGTAAAAGGCAACCAAATCAGTGACTATATACTTTTACACACTTTTATATTTTTGCACAATACACTGTGCACACACAAAATCAATTCTCTCCTCAACAAATGCCTGGTAGGCCTTCAGGGCAAGAGTAGCACATTAATGTCCCAGCCAGGAATTCGAATTCACACAATGCGTCTGCATGTGACAAAATGTGACTCATTATTGCTGAACAGCCGATGACATGACAGCTGTGATATAGTAATACTATGCTGTATTATTGATTGATGCAGTACTGATATTGCAGTATTACAATGATATATCATCCCTAGAACACCAACGTTCATACAGAGGAAATGTTACGTTCAACCTCTAATATAGCTAGATGAAGGTGTTAGGATTGCCTGCCTAGTCAGAAAGACTGGAAAGAGATTATTTCCAGGTGGGAGACAGAGTGTGTTTTGTCATTATCTTAATGGTATAAATGGGAGGTAATAGCTGGGCCATTATCGGCTAGGAAAACCATTTTTATTTTAGGGCCAAACTGAGCACGTTTCGACTGGAGCATAGGTCTCTATTAACCAGATGTATCCCAGTCACTCTTGCTTGAATGACATTTTCCGGCCTGTACAGGCAGTATTGTCATTTCGGAAAGCGTTGATAGATGGGTTTGTACATGGGCCAGTCGTCCCATTCCGTCCGTGCATCCGTCCATCCATCTATATGTTCAATTTGTATTGTGTTTTTTGTGTATCACAACGTCCAATCCAACAGTCTCCCAGTGAATTGGGATTTAGAGAAAGGCCACCAAATCGGAAAAAAATTAATTTTGTCCTCCCTCTAGTGGACAAACATGGTAAAATAATTTTTTTTTTTAAACATCGAGGAGGCTCCTCTATTTTATTGTTGAAATAAGCATACAATCAAAATCCTTCCACAGAAACCCCCCAAAAATGCATCTATTCATCTAATATTATACAGTATATCATACTTTAAATTCTGTGTTATTCAGGGATTTATACAATTTTGCTTTGCACATGAATACCAATATTCTAGCATATACCTTAATACAACCCCAAGTGTAACATGAAAAAGTGTCAGACTTTTGTCCGAGACACATCTTAATGTTTATTTAGCAGTAATAGCGCCTCTTGGTCTGAGTTAACTGCTCAAGTGTGGGAGATTTTGACGCATTTCCTCTCTGCCATCTGTTCACAATCTGCCACCCAAAAATCATTCTTCCTCTAACAGGAAAAAATTAACTTTGATACTTAGGGAAGTGAGTGTACGCCAAAATATGCATGCTTGTGTACAAACTGACAAACTTGCTTCCTACACATAATACAAAATCTCAGGTAAACGCAGGATTGCAGCCTATTTGGAGGTTATTGGAAAGCCCCCAAATTCTATATTTTGCAAAACAGCGAGCATGAATTTTGAGTCC
Source organism: Anguilla anguilla (assembly GCF_013347855.1). Lineage (NCBI taxonomy): Eukaryota > Metazoa > Chordata > Actinopteri > Anguilliformes > Anguillidae > Anguilla > Anguilla anguilla. The sequence goes on from NC_049203.1 coordinate 10,742,036, forward strand.
CTGGAGTTCAATAGCTATGTGACACCACAGTGTCCAAAATCTTCCCCTTATGTTTTATAAGCCATTGGAAGCCACGGTGGCACTGTATTTTTCTTCCAGTCGTTGAAGTCCCAAGCTGGAATGAAACATTGTTAAATCCGCAGCAGCCCTAACCCTAACCCTAACCCTAACCCCAACCCCCCAAGGAACCAGTCCAGCTTTTCAGACAAAAGAGTCACATGGTCATTATGGCAAGCAGCCCAAAAAGCAAATAACATGGGTAACTACAAGCACCAGAACAGAGGAGACCGTAATGCTAATGCATATTTAGAGTAAAGTCAGTGTGACTGAGCAACCCCACAAGAGAAGGAATTAGAGACGTCCCAGGACGCTAGACTGCCTGAGTTCACCAAGGGCATCCAATCCATAGTATGGGAGTCTTGGGCTGCTTTCAGCTGAAAGCTACTACTACTGTAGACAGAATGGCTCATAGGTGTAGAAGCGCAGTGCTCATTAACTGTAGACAGTAGAGCTGCGCTTATTTACCATCCTGCATCCTGCAGTTTGCAAGGCCTCTACACCCAGAGAGCCAGGGTCTGTATGTCTGTGAAATCCGCTCTGTAGGTGTTCCCACGGTCTGTGACAACTACTGAAATTCCAGCTGCAGGGTATGTCTGAAGCCTCCCTGTTTATTGTTGTCACAGGCAATTCATTTTATATTCTGAGGCTGGCTTTCATTTCAAACTTAACAACTGCAGTGACACAAAATAGCTTCAGCTCACCACCATTGATCATCAGGTCGATATGTAAAATTACATTTTGATCATGTGACTCACAGGGATTTAAACTTGTATTTTCACTTATTATCCTCCAGGGGTCCCTGTAATCACTAAAATGCCATGGTTAAGAGGTTAATAATACAACGGAGGGGCTGATGTCACATTTTAAAATGAAATTATGTGACCAGTGAAGGGAAGAAAAGTTAACATGGATAAAACATCAAATCCACACTACAATAAGTTTGTCTTTCATAAAACCAGTGGCACAGTATCCACCTGGTGGACTGCATATGGACATGTTCGGTTTATTTTGGAAAACTTGCAATTTAACAACAAACCACACAAAGAAGATAACAACAGGCAGACAATTAAAAACAAACAAACCGTTATGGTCTGAGATAAACATGGAGAGCAGAGGAAGAAATAGCCTTGAGCAGTGGCTGGATGTCATCCACGATTTAACTGATGCATTTTTAAGCACAAATATTCCACAGGAAAAAAAGTCAATAGCCCCAAATCACCCGCATGTTTATTTTATGCACATAATTTAAGCATGTAATAAATTGCAGGATAATTCCTTCAGCTGGAAAAAAAGAAAATCTAAACGAAAAAGCTGTTCAAAACAAATCACAGTATATCCGTGGTCATGGATAGATGTATAGATGGGACAAACAATTATTCTTTATGTGTTTTATTTGTTTTTCAAGTAAATATCATTACTGATTTAAAATCTTCCCCTGCTGCCACACTGTGCTTTGAATTGTTGAGTTGCAGAAGTAGCAGAAACACTACATATCGCAGCCGTGAACAACTCAAAAATAAGCCACATTTAACCTGTTAAAAATTTCCTAAGGCTGTCAGGATTTCTGATGAGAACTGTAGATACGAACTGGGCAATTAACAAATGAAAGCAGAAGAAAACAGAACCGCAATGTCCCTGGGGGAATTCTGGGACAGCTAAAGAAATATTTTCAGATGTTCCTTGCAAGGAAAAACAATACTTGTCCATTTTAATTAACAATGTTTATGCAGAAAGATGTCTGTCAATGACAGAAGAGCTCTATTTTTTACAGTCTCTGGAAGAGCCGTGGCAATTTTCATCTGATGAAAAACACATTTTCAACATACAAAAATGCCAAGTTACTCTCACATACAAAGCGTTGTCTATAAGTCATTAATTCAAACTGGAAAAATCTAGGCCTGTCATTAAAAGTACTGATATCAAAATTACGCCAGGTTACAAGAAATAATCTTCAATATCTTATCTCACACCAATAACAGACTTACAATAGGCAATAAAAAGCCTAGAATCAAGACTAGACACTGATAGCTATTATATCTGCACTAAGGAAGCAATAGAACACACCCATCCAATCAGAAATTCCCTTTGAAGCCATTTGTCCCAAAAACTATCATGCCCTGAAATAGGGAGACTATGCACACAAAGTTCTGTCATTTCTACATGGTGAAACCAAACTGTATAAACATACCCTTTAATAAAAGCTGAGCTTACACTTTTACCACATGTGAATTGTTTGATTACAAATCTAAAATTGTAGAGTACAGAGCTAAATCAATAAAAATATGTCTTTGTCCCAAACATTACGGAGCTTACTGACGGTTTGAAAGTCCTGACATTCTGTCGTCTGTTCTGCGTGTTATATACCCTGCAGAACAGAAAGTAATGGAGAACTAAAAACTCTACACTCTGAGTAAAACAAAGAAAAGCCTTCACTTTATTTTTGATACCTGTGCATAGGATACATTTTGCTGTTTGCATTACATCATATTAGGTCATGGAGAAATAACCAATGAGATAATGAGTAAATTCAACATTTTTCTTTTTTTGTGTTAACAGAGAGTATTAACCCTTAATACACCACAGTATGCAGTCAGACATCGGCCTTGCCCCTTTTCTTTAAAGCACTTCCCACTGTCTGTAAGAATAACCTTGATGTTCACATGACCTTCTGAATTGAGCCACAAGAGCATTGCGATACGGCTTCATGCCAAGACATTCCAGTCTTCATTCATATTTCTGTAAATATTGAATGTATGTTTCTATTTACCATAATTCAATTTATAGATTTGGCTTTTTATTTCTCCCTGTCAGGAATAGCTGGAGCAATTTGAAAATGACCACTGGGAACCATGACCGTGGGAACCGTGTTCAGAGTTAGTAGATGTCTTACAGTAAAAATCTGTATTTGATTTGATTCTGGTGATTGATCTGTCTATACATTGGTGCTTGGTAATTAATTACAAGATAAGCTAATAATATTAATGATAAAATAAGCTAATGATACAAGTAAGTTCTTCCATGAAAATTATTTATATTTTATGAAAGGTGCTAATCGCCCTGTGTCCATATTCCCTTCCTTACTCTGGTCTACACTGTTCCAAGATGCCACCTTTCTCTTTGAAAATTTAACATTAAGGTGTGTATCCATTTCTGCTAGTTTATGTGACTTTAGAATATAGAATTAGAATTTAAAAAGAATTTTCTAAACTGAGATGTCCATTCTACTCCAAAGAGATAAAGCAATTGCAAGACAATGATACTAGAAGCATTCTGCAAGTCAGACAGTTCTGGGCATTTCTAAATGACTGCTTTAATACGTATTATGGCGACTGTGAACTTGTTGCATACCCTACACTGCACAAAAACACACCATAATTTATACAAATAATAAACCCAAGTGGTAATAAATAGCAATATCTCAACTTTGTTTCCACAGTCCAGCAATCAACCGAAATATCCTTTCTAAGAGAGTAGCCACAGTTAAATCAAATAAAATTACTTAAGAACTTATAATTTGATTGATTATCAAGTGCTTGAGCAAACATGCAGCACGTGTGCATCATGTGGCTTTGGAAGAGTTTCAGATAGTAGGTCATTGTATTTTTGGATAGAATGACATGCAGTGCACACAGTAAATCCCAATGACATCTGTCCTCATCTGTGGCCTGTGCTTCCACTACGAGTCTTAGTCCTAATATAATTACGTACATTTACTTCAAAATAATTTCATTACCATTTGAAAATTTGTCTGTATTAGTCTTAATAAAATCAAATCCCCTTTAATTTCCCTTTTATTTATGGAAGATATTGGGCCTCATTCGCGAAATGGTATATGCATGACAAAGGCACATGTCATGAAGCTCACATTGTTTTTTCGTTGGAACATTTTTACGAATAATTAGAAAATAATAATATAAGAAAAGTTTTATGATGAGGCCCATTGTGTCTTAAGTCTCTTTTTGTCTGATACTCAGAGCCAGCCATGTTTTCTTTCAGTATGAATCAGTTCATTTTTATTATATTATGTAGTTCAGCTATGATCTTTGGTCGTCATAGATTAAAGTCTTGAAAGTAACTACATGTGGGTTGTGCAGAGATGTCTCAAATTTTGAGTTTCCAAAACATTTTTAAAATTTTATATGACTTGATTTAAAATTCAGGGGCTTGAGGCCTTTCCATTTATTAGTAATGCACTGAGTGGTAGACGTTTGAAACTTGTTTAAAAATATATGTTTTTCTACTCGACGGGAGGAATTCCTGCTTAATTTCCTCCAAGAATATTATCATCCACAACTGAATTTTAGAATCTGAAGAGCTGCTTAGCTGATGAACATTCACGTGTACAGGGAATGCATGTATTCTGCTCAAATTTCCCAACGCACGCCGCCCGCATGCAATGCCCTGCACGCACTCCACTTATCTGCTGTGGAGCTGCGTTTCCAGCCAGGGATGGAATGCGTTACGGTATGGTGTGCCAGCAGAGGGACAGCAATGCAACGCTGCCTGTTCCCGGACGGGGCGACGGCAAACCAGCATCTGCATGCCTAAGCAGCGGTAAGCCAGCAGCAGGAGCCAGTGCATATGCAAAGAGAGGCTGAAGCTCGCTCTTGATCCGCCTCCCCCGTGTACCTTTAACTGCTGAGCGTTGCATAGAGTATGAGCAGGTGCACCGTGGAAGCTAATGGCTGCCCTCCAAAGAACTTGGAGGAACCAGTTGGGAGACCGTTGAGATGGTGGCCAAGGGAAAACACCAGGCAAAGTCAGGAACGCTGTTCTCGGGAAATTTTATTACGAGCTCGGGAGCAGGCAGGAACCACACAGTTTTACTGCATAGCTCTGCTCAGGGTGCGAATCATCTCAAATTATGACATACTTTAGGGGGAGTATTTGTATATGCATCTGTAAACTAAGTTCTATTACTCTGATTGGTCAGGATGGCGTCCGTCAATATTGTAACAATTGGTCGTGTCAGGTTGCTAGGCAAATACGCCAAGTTCTTTGTTTACTGTGTTATATTATGAACACCTTGTTAGGTGGGAAAAAGAAACTGTCTTCTCCATTAGTCAGCTGCAGCTGTAATCTCTTGTACTCTTGTGTCCTTCCTGTTGAAAGCCTGAAGGGGTGGAAGATAGGGAACCGCAACAATCTGGGCAGAAGTACCCCTTTAATGAGAAATGGAAAAGAAAGCGATGGGTAAGATAATGGAGATGGAAAGGCATTGTCATAGAACTGCAAAAACAATCCAATTAGTACAATAAATTGAGGTAGCAATCAGGTGTCGTATGTTAGTAAACAGACAGAGACAGAGTGCACATGCAATTGCATTTGTGTGTTTGTGTGTGTGTGGTGCATGTGCGTGTGTGTGTGTGTGTGGTGTGTGCACGTGTGTGTGTGTGTGTGTGGAACATTGGTCACTTCTGTTTCTGTCTTGCCTGCGCCTGTGTGTGACAGAAAAATTGATTATGTTGTGCACTGACACCATACCACACCACAGTCCAACACCTCTCCTGCCAGACACCAAGCAGGAATGGAGAGCTAAACATCAAAAATAGTGTGTATTTAAGTACAACATTGCATGCATATCTTCAAATTAACTGTGTCAGTGATAGTGAATGGTCAATGTGTGTCATTCACACAGACACACATACCATGAGATGTTTAATACAAACATCAGCAAGCGGTGGGTGGATATGGGAAAACATAACGATGAGTCAGTATGAGTGTACAGGGGCAGACGGAAGTCGGCATTCCAATCGTGAGGAAAATCGCATTCCTGCACCTCCGTCGTGCGCGCTGGGGTTCTGTGAGAACAAACTGTACCCGCGGCTCAGCTGTCATACTCCAGTTCGTAAATCTGAGTTGTGGGCTGCACTGTCAATTCTGTGTGTTTATGAGAATAGCAAATCTTATCAACAGCTGTCACTCCCACTTTTAAAAATTCAAAGCAGGAGGTTATTATCCTGTCTGAACAGACACTGGACTGGACTGTGTTAATTTCTAAACATCAGTAACTTTTGCGAAAGACTGTAAGAGGTCCTTTGGGCTGTTTCCACTTTTGAAATTATATAAAGTGAATAAGGAATTTGATCAGGATGAAAAGACATTTCTGTAGTTTCCAATAATTGATATTCTTTTTGAAGCTGTGGGGAATATAATTTCTGAAACCTTTCAATTACGCTTTAAGGAAAGAGGCGCATGTTTTTGTTGTTACATTGTCACCGTCTCTAGCTCTCAGATATCAGAGAATACTTTGGAAACTGTTCTTTGAAGTCAGCCATTTTGATGTGCAAATCATATTTAAAACTTCAGTGACAGCCAAATTTCAGCCTGAAGTTGACAGGCCTTTTTTTGCCATAAACTTGTGTTTCTTCATCTTTCCATTTAAATGCACTGTGTGTGATCAAGCTGTGAAATCTTGACTAGCTTCAGCGCAAAAATATGTATGAATACAGAGTGCCAGTGATAATATACATGTTGTTGTACACTATTAAAATCACAAGTTGTACACTATTAAAATCTCTACACTATTGTTTTCAAGTTTTTTCAAATATCTTAGAAGTTTTATCTTTTCTTCGCCTCTCATAAAGCATAAAAAGTATGTTTTGGCTAAATGAAGAGCAACTGTGTGCATTGTCCATACCACCAACAGATGAGTGTGCATTGCATATTCATGAAGGATCAATTATGTGGTTATGGACACTGTAGTGGGGCTAATGCACGTTATAATTGCTGTTTAAATAGATCCACAAAGCACTGACATGACTGTTGTTAATACATGTGCTGATAAGTAGGTAAATGTATTATTTATTGTGCTTTAACTGAAAGTGTCACAATAAAACGTGCATGTTTTTTTATGTTGATTTTCATACATTAATTTTCATAAATCGCAATATGAATTTCTCAATATTATTAATGAAATGCAGTTTATTTGTCTGGAAGCAATTCCTGGGTATACTGTATTACCCTGTGAGAGCTTTATCTTCACATAGCGAAACACATTAATCATAATCAAACTGAATGCAACTCCACTCAATTCCACGAGGCACATTATATTCTGACCATCTTGAAAACATTCAAATGAATATAGTAGATGGAAATATACTCCCATTACAGTTTTGAGTTTATCCAGAGAAATGGGTAAATGGAGATCGTAAATGGGAACATCACCAGCAATCAGTTTCTACTTTAGAGAATATTCAAGGCCAGGGACCAGGTTTGCTGATCAGTCACTCGAAATACTTCAGCAGCACAGTACCACACCAGCAAGCCAACCAGGCTAACCAAGGTCATTATCTATTCCAATCAACAGATAGTCTGCTACTTACAGTATAAAGTGTGAATATCGCACGCCTCTATCACATGTCTTGGTGTGAACTGTTTGAACCTTAAGGATGCAAAGTAAGCAGAAGTCCAAGTTATGAGACTCTAGTCATATCACTTTCACACATTATGACTTCACAGGGAACACCATTGCCAGAACTCAGTGAGCATAAATACTTGAGTCCAGACACTGGGTTCACAGCCAGGTCTATACCACTTCGAGTTACCAGATGCTGGTGTTGGACCGGAAAGTTTTGAAATGGTTCTGAAAGGTTTCAAAATTATTTCTGTGGGTCTAAATTTGCGGTCCCGACCAGACAATTTAAGAAACCTATTGGAATTTCATTGCTGGTCGGTAACTAATTTCCAGATGCTCAGTTTTCCGTTACCAAGACCCCCCTTTCGTGATTGAGCTTAAGTGTCCGGTTTTGACAAATTCTAAATCTGGCAACCCTAATAGCGTTCTGTCCCTCATCCCAATCTGAAGCCAGGGTCAAAAGCCTATTAATATTCCTGCCAGTCCGGAGTGGGATGAAAGCAGTGACACCTGAGAAAAAAATCATTTCAGAAGACAGCCGTGTGGGAGAAGGCAGTTTTGGAATCTGAGGGAAATCCATTAAGGGCTGGCTGGCATCAGGTTCAAGTTCACCGAACACTGAAATGCCACAGCACTGCATGGTGTAATTCTTTTCTCCTTGTTATTTATTAGGTGTCAGGAATGTTCAGTGATCCAGTGTAAAGAAAAATAAAAAACAATACCTAACAATGTTACCTCAGGATTATGTTCATAACAATATTTTTCCATGCTGATGTACAGTCACGTGTCATAAACACATAAAGGCACAAACAGCTCATGCTCTGCCCAGTATCTATCCTGGTGAGAAAAATAAATATCAATAATTGTGTTAATATTATGGACAACCATCAGGTTATGAACTTTATAAACCAGTATATATTCATAAATCCCTGAATGAATCAATCTCATCATGGTGAATCTAGCAGAATTCTGCGCTGCTTCATGAGCAGACATTCATCCTTCTGTTCCTTCGGTGGCAGCATTACACGCTTTTTAGTTTCAGGCTTGCGCTTAATTCAGTGGCTCCAGCTCTAAGCTGATTATGCTATGAAAAAAACAAAAAGTATTCTGTGTCACCGAGGCCTCCGCTACTCAAACAGCATTAAAAGCAGAATTTGAACACAACGGGCCGTTGTCCCTGCCAAGCGGAGTTTGGATTACGCAAACCCCTCTCAGTCCGTTTGATCATCGGTGAACGTGAATGACATCCAGGCAGACGTATGGCTCTCCTTTAATCTGTTCCATGTCTGCCAGTCCTCCAGCCGGGGCCAGGCTGGCATCCTGCGCCGCGCTCCGACGGCCTGCCGCTGAAGTATTAACCACATGAGAGGATCGCTGTGTCGTGGGAACGACGCGCTGGCATTTATCGTTCCCATGCTAGAAAAGCCAGCGTATTTATGCACTCTCTGATCCCGCGCACACCTCCCAATCAAGTCCACCCCGTGCCCACACGGCAAAAATGACAGAAATCTTAATAAACTTAAAATAATAACACTTTTTTTAAAGTTTTAAGATTAATTACCTTCCCTTGCAAGATTATTTTGCTAAATGAATTATTGCATTCCTTGCTATTACAATAATATAATATTTATCTATCTATCTATAATAGATTATTTTATTTTAAGCAAACTTAGTAGAAAAATGAGCACAAGTAATTTTGTGCATGAAAATGTGAAGAAAAAAAATTGACTTAGAACTGAACTGAAAATGTCCCCTTTAAAATGCCAATGATAGCCATTGGACTTGAATTGAATTGTTCTGTTGAGAAGACTCAGCAGGCCGTCCCACAGCCTTTGAAGGCGTTAGTGTGTTACAGTGGTGTGCCCTGAGGGAGCAGGGAGTAGGGCAGAAAGTCAGTTGGTCCCGCAGGAGCTTTTTTTTTCAGTCAAGGTTAGGCCTGTGATCCGCATCAGAATGGGACTATTTGCTTTCAGTTCCAGTCAGAGAAAAATGGATCTTAAATAATGATTGTGACAATATTTATTTTTATAATATGAAAACCCAAATGTCAGTATGGATTAATACGTTTGCAATTAAACATACAAGTAGTTTTGTACTCTGATTAAAGGTATATATTTATCTGGTCTATATTTCTGAGTCGAGAAAGTGATGGTCCAGTATCGAAGGACTAAATTATTTTGCGTATAAATGTTGTATAAATGTGGCCTTACTTCCACCTCCAAGCTAGTTTTACAACAGCAATAATGTAGGTGACACAAAAGCAGTAGACTTGCTTGGATGTTATTTTATTCTTTTTCATATATTCCTCATATAGTACCACGGTTTCCCTCCCTTGAAACTACAACTTTTTCCGATACTGTAAGAAAGTCAAAGTTTTGTTTTTTGTGGCTTTCTGACTACCACCAGTCATTGTGACGCTTGTTTGCCTCATTTCTGCCTGGTCGCATGTGGCAAACACATTCTAAAAAAAAAACATCAAGTGAACTTCCTCACATTAAGTCCGCACAGTAGCTATATATAGTTGTGTACTCTACAGCTGAATACTGTACATGTATGTTTATGTGATCAAGGACAGGTTTCAAAGATTAAGTAAAACACAATATGTAGAAATAATTTGCTACAATTTAAGAGGAAGAGCAATTCCGGGGTTTGTATGTGTTGTATGCGCACAAAATAATTCTCTACACCAGGAAAAGTGGCCAAGGATGTTTGTGTTCTCTTTGATTAAATCAAATGCCATATTAACTTCAAAAAAAAATAGAGCTTTTCCATATGGTCAGGTAAGGCACGATATTTAGAAATGACAATGAAGATACATTTTCACTTCCCAGAGTACTTAATATCTGCTTGACAGTCCCACACGTTTTTCAACAAGACTGCTTTTAAATCAAATGTGGTCTACCATTTGGCTGGGCGACAGTTAAGCTTCTCTGTCTGCCATTTAGCTGACAGCAAAAGCCCATTTGCTCCACAGTTTGAAACTCTGTGCTGCGATAAAACCATTAGTAGCCACCACTTTGTTGGAAGTTGATTCAGTTTTGTATTCAACAGTTGCCAAAGTTGAAAAAAAAGTTTAAACTAAACATTTATAACTCATAATATAAGACCAATGTTGGCGGAATTCCTGCTTAAGATAATGACATACATTTAACTTATATTGGAGATTCCATTTGTGCGATAACAAATGCTCTCAATGGGAGAAGAATAAGGTGAAATAAATCAATTTAATTAGGAAAGACTACTATTCTATATTCATTAAACATGAGCATATCAGCTGTCCAAATATTTAAAACACAGAAGGTAAAAGAAAAACAGGAACAGCCTGGGCTGCTATGAAGGAAAAATTTGATACTAATGAAACACAGTCATAGTGATAAAATCTTCACAGATAGAAAATGTGCATTTAAATCTTTTCCACTTTTGTTCAGATTTAAAAAATAAATAAATACATAAAGTGTTGTTTGCAGTTCAGGCCACAAACAACTTTTGCATATGTACAGCATGCCCATGACCACCCACCCAGCCCTAACCGGGAGTGGGTTTCCTGCCTTTCCTTTGCTGCACAACAGCTGTTGTTTGTCTATATCGTGTCAGCGGTAGGATGTGTCCATTGTTTCACAGTTCTTACGTAAATGGTATTGAGGTAAGTGCAATGCCATAAGGACACTAGAGAGTCCATTATATTCTGTCAAAGCTTAAATGAGCATTGTTTTAATAAGCAGGTGAATGAAGCACCATTAGCACAGGTGGATGAAACATTAAATCTGTGCTACATGGCATATTTAAAAAAACATTTCCTATTTAATTTTAATAAAATACACATTGTACATATCTTACATTAAGTTTTTGTAAGCTTTAAAGCTATATTTTTAAAACACATTTAAAAAAAATGGAAATCCCCCCATGAGTAGGCTGTTGTAGGGTGCATCCCAACCTGAAAGCCCTATTCAGAGATGTATACATAATGAGTTGTATGCAGATATTTTTAATTCCCGAAGTTGACCAATGATATTTGGAAACCTTCAATGGAAAATGAAACAGCAGTAATTTGTGCATGAATCATTGCAGAAGGTTTGTCCTTATCTGTAGACACCAGTTTTCGTATCCCAGGTTAACATGACTGACTAGTATTTATTGTGATTTGTTTTCTTTCTGACCATTTGTGCAGTAAATAATGGTCAATATCTAGTGGTTAAAATAACTGGTATCTGAACATTTTAGCATGTCTGTGTTTTCTGAAATGCATGCAGTCAGTCATTGTCATTGACCACACATCCTGTAGAGCTGGCACAGGCAAACCGCTGGTGTTTGGTTGACCCAAACAGTTACTAATGTACAATCAGCCATGAAGTACAGTAGCATGCTGGCTGAAACTGTGCCCCCTGGGTGACACTATAGCTAATTGTGTATCTTCCCATGGGGCTTCCAAGCACATTTAGCACGGGCATGATCAGGTTTCCATTACTGAATCATTTCAAAGTCTCGCACACATTTATGCCTGCTGTCTGCAGGCTCGGTTAATATCCCATTATCTCTCTCCTGCCCATTTTCTAAATTATCAATTTCAGCATTACACTTCCATTATTGTGCATTTGTGATGCAAATACTGATCAAATACTGAGCACTGTCTCTCATCCAATCAAAACTCATCCTATCAATTTCATCGTAGCGGTCCAGGGAAAAATGGCTTATCAGAGGGCAGAATGACAGTCATTTGGAAAGAATTACAGCCTTCAGATATAATGCAGTCATGGGACTGGCTGGACAGAGAAAGCATAATTGCAATGAGGCCAGAGTTTGCGTCCAGCAAGATATTGTAACACCTTTTGAGCTTTAAGAATGAGTTACCTTTGAATTATTTATCGGTTTGTCGTGCAATGACAAAGAGCAGATATGCAGCCATATCAAATGATCGGCGTACACCTGTAGTTTCCTTTCAGTTCAGTAGCCTTGGTAGAAGCACACATGCACAAACCTAGGTTAACAGATAGGAAAGGATGTTTAATTCATACATACTTCCATTTCAGAGAGTAGGGAGAAAAACAAGTGGAACACACTCCTAGCCAGAGAGCAATGATCGATCCTTTAAACGGCAACTAATAAAATGGAAAAGACCTGAGCAGAATTCCGTATAAATTAGGCTACATTTGAAATGTTCATTTAAATATTTAGCAAAATTTTTTATGATGGAAGATATAGCATTCTATTTTATTTATTTTTTTGATATATCAGAGCAAATATAATGTTTTAAAAGCCTTCAAACGTGAATTACTTCAATTAAGTCAAATTTCAGCACAACTTTCAGAATCTACACCTCTGCAAGTATAAGCACGCTACAGTGTAGGCTATTCATAGAGCATTAGCAGTTGCAATTAGTGTGGGTGGGGCACAGTCTACCCAAGGCGGATTATTAAGTTATAGCTCATTTCAGCATCATAAAGACAATATACTGTAAAGAAGGTAATATGATACAATAACTTGCACATAAAAAGAGCGTGCAAGCAGAATAAAAAACAGAATAAGGTTATAAATATGGCTTTAATAACAGAAGGAATCTCCCTGGAAATCCCCGAAGGAAAGTGTGGATTGAGCACTCACACAGTTAACTATCTGCTTCACTCATATATCCCCATACATCTGAATCACTTCTCATCCCGTTTGTATTCCAGCATCAGTCATGTGTCTGTTCCCAGTTTGCAAAAACACGTTGCTACAAGGGATTGTTCTACTCTGCCATGTTTTGACGCAAACATGAAGTGCTGGTGTCCAGTGGCAATCTGTCCTGTGACTACCACCTAAAGCCTGGAAATTAATTCTTGTCCCCTGTAGGTTAATCTCAAGAACCGTTTATTGTACTATGCTAAAAACCTACATTACAAAGGACCTTCAATAAATATGTTTCTGTCATCCAAGACACTTGTATTATTTCAAAAAACGTTTTACTTAAAATTTTTCTGCCAGGTTTCAGGAGATTTGGGATTGCTCCTCACTGCTATCGTGCCCCATTCCCCCATAAAATTTGAACCCTATAATTTTTGAACCATGAAACACTGCTGAATATCCACTGACGTCATGGCTAGGAAACCATTCGATACGTATGAGCAAGTTGTATGGAATGCAGGCAGTTAAACGCACCTCGTAACTGCGAAATCTCAGGGCATTATGAACGAGCGCAGCAGGCAGCTTGATTTGTGGCCTCGTTACCAGGCCAGAATGGATAAGGTGCTTGATCCAGACTGTCGGCCATCTCCTCTGTGGCCGTCGCTGACGGGGAGGTGCTTCGCTTCGGATTCAGATGTTTTCAGATGTATCCCGCAGCTGCAATGTGCTGCATATTTCACAACATAGGACATTCCACGTTTGTCATGAGAAACAACCGTTTCTATTTACGACCTGTGCGGACGGTTAAATTTCAGCTGCATTCATAGGTTTTCTCGCACCCCTTAATAAATTCTATTTAGCGAAAAAGTAAATACAGAAGACAGTAAATCACTGAGGAGAGGGAGGAACGTTCAGGTTCGGAAGGCACTGAGGAGGAAAAACATTCCAGAGTAGCACAGGAAAGGCTAGGTTTATATAGTCCTTTATAGTTATAAAAACTGACTCGTGACATTAAATAAAAACATACACTTCCTGGCCCAGTAACAGCCATAAAAGAATCACACTGATCCAGTTCACCTTTTTTGTTTCATTATGATACTTTTAAACAATGACAGTAAAGCATGCGTACCTTTCACTGCAAAATATTCAGATGTCTGTTATAGGGCATACATTTAACATTTTGACTTCAATACGTACAAAAACTTAGTCAAATACAATACAATTTGTAAATACAATCAGGTGTACACCTATGACCTTTTTCTACAATTTATCTTGCTTGAGGTAAGAGATATAAATATGGTGACAAATGCCACAGTTTAAGGACATGAGCATAGAATACTGCAGCTGCCTTTTTAATGTAGATGGGGATGCTATGGCCAGTTACAAACTGTAACCCACATCCTCTGTGCAATAATTGTAATTGGATGCTATATGAAAATAGCCAGTCCATACTACAAATAGAGGAAAAAATGAAGGCAGCTGAAGCAAACCTTTGAAGGTAAGCCAGAGGTGTTGGTTGCCGATGTAATATGAATAAATTACAAGTTGCTGTTTGACTCAAATATAGAATATGGCGGAGTCATTGGAAAGCATGTGACTCAATCAAATGCACATGCATCTTGTTGAAAAAGATTAAAGTAATTATGTATTTATTTTATTTTAGAATAAGTTAGAATAAGGCCCAGTTATACTGGTTGTTCTGTGACTGCATTTTTCTTGCTGCGGTGTCTTGGCATGACGGTTTTGTAATCCACGCACATACCTTGGAGATAAATAAATCACTAATGAGACATTTTATCCAAATTTATTGTGCAGGTGTTCCCAAGTGAGCCCAAACTTCTGATTTTTCAATAATCCTATAGATTTTGGTCAGTAGATGGCACTCTGAAGAAACAGAGTGCAGAGCCATGGATCAGGAACACCATCTTTTTCCTTAGAACCCAGCTGGTAGTATTGTGTATAAAATAAATGATTTAGTATCAGCCCTTTGCTTTTAAAAGTTAGATAAATTAAGCATAATAATTATTATTTATTTATTTATTTATTTATTTATTTATTTATTTATTTATTTATTTATTTATTTATTTGATAGAATGGATACAAATGTCCATAGATGCATTGATTTAAAAACGCATTATTTTTGTGCCAGTGCTTCTCCGTCAGTGGGTGAAACATTGTTTCATTTCACGTAGGCTTGCAATTTTGCATGTGTAGTCGCTAACATAACAGCAGAAAAGGTTTGCAATGACCTATCTGGCAAATGAGTTCAGCAGAATGGAAGCTGTGAACCATTCTCGTGTGCGTCAGGAATAGGTTCAGATAATTGCTTCTGTGAACCAAAGATTAGTGTGTTCTCTGGAAAATGCACTTGCAAGATTGGAGATCAGATGGGTTTTTTTTACTTAGTTTTTGCTATTTAACAGCATTGGTTTGGAGGAAGGGGTTGTTGTTTGTGTCTTGAAAACAATTCCTTTTGCTCAGAACATCTCTCCCAGCATGGATATAATTTGTTCGATTTACTGCACACAGTTAGCTTAATTAAATAGCCATACAATGCATGTTCTGTACCGCCACAGTGATAATGTAGCCCATTTCCCAGTTTGGGTGGAAGCCACTTTTCCAAGAACTTAGCATCTACATGGCAAACCTCTCATAAGACATGCTTAGCTTACTGCACAGATAGGCTATTCCCCCAGGGAACTATTGTCTGTCAAGTGAATGACATTATCATCAGTAATCAGCTACAAAAATGTTGTGTAACTGCTTAGAATACAGAATGGAAGTACAGGAATAAAAACTAAGCCTAAATGCACAACAAAAACAAATTAACCACTTATTTCATCTACTGTCCCACCATTATTGTTTATCTGTGCATTGTGCATATGTGACCCTTTTTATAATTTGCCTTTAATAATCTGTCTCTTTATTTTATTCACTGAAATCTCTTTCTCTTTTTCCCCAGTAGAGGGTTTCATTTCACATGAAACCAAAGACCTTATTAGGCACTTTCATCACAATTTGAAGTTTTCATGAACTTGCAGCTGCAGGAGAGTTAAAAAGGAGAGCTATTCAAATGATTTACTTTTACCGATTGAAACTATTAACGTTTCTGCTGAGGTAAAGAAATCTTGACTTGCTTGGCATGCTTGGCTCAGATTATCACAGTTTCAGCAATTGGGTGGAAAATAATGTTTTCCCACGTGTTGGCAAAAGTATTTCATTAGGTCACTGGGTTTGTGCTTCTATGTTTAATTACAGGCTGGAAACACATGCATGCTTGGACATTCCTCCATCTCTCCATCTCTCTCTCTGTATACAGTAAGCTTCTTCAAATGGAACTAGGAACAGATTTTTATCAAGGTGTTGATCTATTTGTCTAAGCAGCACATATGACATCCAAGCTTTAAAAAAAATTGTTGTCAGGTAATTTGTGTCCTCAGCCCATGCAATCGTAGACTAGTTTCCTTGCATCTTGTCATTCATTCGTCAATGTCTTTCATATTTTTTTCAAACAGATCCATAGCCTTTGACACGATAGGCTGTCAGATGTTCCTGCCCAGTCAGGTGGAGTTGGGGATCAATTATCACTTTATCCTAGATGTCCACCTGCTGTACTTTGCAGTCTGCTCCTTCGGGCCACAATTTCCCTTTAACTGTAACAGGAAGTTAACTGCAAAACTTCCTCATTTACTCATTACTCATTTATTTTTATTTCTTTCCGCCTGCTTCTGAAAGGGGGGTAGCTAGCATTCTGACAACCGCTGAAAGTTATCTTTCTGTTGAACTGTCAGATTGGCGCAAACATTGAATTTACAGTAAAGAATTTTCTTCCAGGCAGTCATGTTCTTCCGGGCATCAAAATTATACTCTCAGATCACATCTCTCCTAATTTTCCTCAGGGTTGTTAAAAGCAGTCATTATTTTCCTCCTAACTTGGTTCTACACAGTAAAATGTCCCGTGTTAATTCAACTCTGACAGTGTTAATTCACTCTGTTACCTATTAAGTGTTGACTTAAAACTGGACATTCTGCTGACCTGCTCATTTTCCACCTACACTCCTGCAGAAGGCCCTGGACATTTTGTTAGTTCAGCTTTCATGTACAGTATATGTGCTTTTTTCTGTGCGGCGAGAGAAAGCAGGCTACCCCAAACGTGGATACAGTAGGGCTACAGGTCTACTGGGTCCTGTCTCTATGGGTGGGGTAGATGTGGGGTAGTACCAGGCCGTGCTGGTTTATATGTAAAAGATAAATAAAATATGCTTTTTTAAATCTTTGCATAAGGGGAGCTCTGATCTAACAGATCTGGCCTAATTTACTTCCCAGTGCAGCTGGAGCCTTTAAGATAAGGTACTGTGTCGCACAGTGCCCCAGAAAAACTGTCTGCCGCCCAGCGCCAGTCTGTTCTGCACATAAACATAAACACGTGCCCTTAATAAAATGTCAGATATTGCCGTCTTACACTACACTAGAGTACACATACTCTATACAATAATAGGTCATTATTATCCATCTCCCAGAAACTCCCCAGACAAGCACACAGTGCCACAGAACTCGAACGCAACATACTGCACAGCAGAACCAAATGATTATCAGCCCAGGCGGTACTGCAGCGTAGCATTATAGAATGATCGGGTCTAGCACTGAAGTGCCAAGGCATTTTTTGTAGTTATTGATTGTGGGCCAAACATTAAATGTGCAAGGCAGGGCACTGTTCTGTTTTTTTTCTCCCCCGTCTCCCCTCAAATACAGATGCTTAATCACACTACAATAATTTCTTCTATGACTAGTATTTATCAATTAAAACAAAATTAGCTTTCTGAGTACACAATAAAAGACTGTGTCACAAAAAAAACACAATACACCTTGCCTTCCTCTAGCAAGTAATCTGTCTGTTTTCCAGCAATAGTACAATTGCATTTCAACATTTGGATATCAGTTCCTCGGCACTTCATTTGAGTATCTTAATTGCATCAGTGTGTAAGACTATTCATCACTGCTGTTAACAATCTTTTTGTATAATTTTTTTTTTTTTTGAAGACAAAGCAAAAAAGTTCAGTCAATTTGCATACCATTTTTATATTCATGATGCACTATGTTCATGAGCAACTTAAAGTAAAGAGTTTTAAAAATTGCTTAAATTTGAGGAATTCTTCATTTTCGTGAATTTTATAATCGCTGGAACCTACAGATAATGAACAAAAAATCAGAAACACACAACAATATTGCAGCAGTGGCAGGTTCTGATGGTTCTGGAAAGGTTTGGGAGTATTTGTGCAATCATTTATTTAATGGTAGTGAGTAATCGTACCCACCCCATGATAAAACATTCATCTCCTGTCAAGCTGGCAATGTCCATAAAGTCTATAGAGCCTGAGTAGTAGCATGACCCAATGATTTGAGGACTATGACACTGACATTTTCCATATGCCACGGCCTGCTCAGTCACCAGATCTGAACCCAATCATGCATTTACGGAATGTTCTGGAAGATGTCTGAGACGGTGCTTTCAAATTAAGCACGAGCTTGTTAAATTTCTTGTGGAGGAGGTGGTGTTGTATTCCTCTGGCAGTTTTTCCAGATGCTGCTAGAACATTTATTAAATGGGTCTTTTCAATCCTGGATCCTGATTGGTTGAGACGCCGTTCTACAGTGATTGCAAATCCGATACAGTTACAGTTATCCAAACAGCCTGATTGTGAACAGCATCACTTCACGTACAAACCATTATTTACAAATAATATTACAAAATACATAATATTGTGTCATCAATTAATTGTTTCTATATGTTGTAACTGTTCTATAAAAGCAATACGGCACTCATGGCTGTGCTGTATCGTGAGTCACAGTTGCAATACCCCTGTAGCCATGACTGTATTCAAAATACAGCACTGCCTTCCATGCTGTATTGCTTGAACAGCACAGCCAGGCCTCAGTGGCTACACATGGTGGCCCAGCACCATATTTAAGTGACTTTACATTGATGTTTCCATTTCTTGTGTACATCTGTACTAATGAATGCTCTGATGTGAATACATGGCAAAATATTTGCCCATAATTTTTTTACTTTCTTACATTTTCCTTCAGCACAAATCAGACCTCATGAGCCACTTCAAGTTGAATCATTACATCCAATCAAATGTTGAGAGAATGGGACTAAAAAAAGTTGGTTTGTTATGTATTCTCAGTTTCAACAAAGTTTCTTTCACACTGAGACAACAGCCACTCAGTAATATATGCATGCTAAAATAGATGTGCATGGCAGGTTATATTTGATAAATAAATTAGCCAAGCAGAACTGGCCCCAGGCTCATGTGTAGTTTGCTTAGTGCGTCATGTGAATTCAAACAAGTAGAACAAATTTCCATGTTCTTTTTTTGTGGTTATCTTTGCTAAGTCTGAGCCCAAATATACCCCTCTGTGAACGCACGCAAATTTCTACATGTGAAGTTTTGCATGGAGGCAGGCGGAAAGTTAATCAAAGGGAAGGAGAGACATGACTCATGTACATTTTTAGACATCTGTCTCCCTGGCCCCTTATAGCTAACAATGTTCCCACTGACAACTCGATAAACGCACAGCGTGAACTAGCGAGTGTGCGTGTGTTCCCAAATGGATCAAAACAGCCACGCTAGGCTATTTAGGGCTCCTTACATAACGCCAGCTAACATTTCTCTGCACACTATTTCAGGGAGGCCCACAAATACCTGTAAAATGGTAAGAGCACCAGTCTGTGTGGATGACACCACACCTTTGCAGGCTGACTTTTGACCTTCAACACTGAGTGTGTCCTCCTTAGAATACAAGTCTGAGAGCTCTGCAAGCCATAACACTTTACATTGCAAACTAACCTTCAATCATTGATTGTTTTTTTTTTCTCTAACCTTTTCTGTTCCTGCTTTTTTGTTTGGCAACTATATCACTGATTAAACTGTGCTACTATACTATAAACAGTAATTTATCTATGTTTCACTTACTGGTTGACACTATATACTAGCTTTGAATACTTTCTCATTTCTCTCTGCTGTCTGCATATCTGCTGGATCACTGATAATATTTCCTCCCTGAGGGGAAAATGTGAAAAGAAGCCTGGGTCAGAGCTGGCCAAACGATCACAGATAAAGAAGTGTCCTGATCCTAGACCTTTCCCAGTCCATGTCTCTGACCAAGCACAGAAAACCTCATTTTCACCATAGGTTATGGCAAACTCTTCATCGCTGAAACACAAACCTAATGACTTATACATATTTAACCACATTTCACAAGATGTCAGGGAATATATTTCTGTTTTTCCCATTTGGTCTCAAAATGGGTTTTTATTTTTATTTTTCCCTCTGGAAAAAAAAGAGCCCTGCAGCGATTTCGTTGTAAAACGCACAAAGCCAAATAAAAATGGATTTATTGGTTGATTTCACATGCTCTGGAGAAGGCTTTGTAGTTAAAATGTGTTAGCGTTTAATTTAAATTATTGAGAGAACCGCATTTTTATGATTGAATCATTACTAGCTATTTATTACCACACATTATCATTTTGCACATTTCCCTCCCCTGTTCAAGTACTTATGAGCGATGGAAAAGACGGGCAGTTCAGATTCATGACATGAGTCTGGGTAGAGGAAGCAAGTGAGCATTTTTCAAGAAACCTACTAAAGTCTGTTTAAATGCACATACCTTACTATGCATTCATGGAGCACAGCTTAACATGACAAGTTGTCTCATTCTTCCTTCTAAAGACCAAGTAGACTGGAATAGGGCATTTTCCCCAAAAAATTGTTTGGAGAGGGTGCCATCTTGTCTGGTCTTTTATGGTGATGAGGCAGTTTGGTGCAGCTTTAGACAACACAGCATGTCCTCTGGAACCCAGGATGCACAGAGCAAAGTGTACTTGTTAATTTAAAAGCCTGAACATGGTTTTTGTGGTCTGTTTGGATTGGACTGTGAAGCAGCATTAATGTATCGAGGCAACAAAATCCTTGATGGTAAGCATGGCCTCCTGGCCCTTCAGTCTCTTGCTAGAAGCTTTGTTTGTTGGGAGAGGTCCAAAAAGGGGAGTCGTCGAAGTAAAGCACTAGATGCCCTGACAAAGCATGGAGAATTACCGCTGCAATCAATTCCAGCAGGTTTCTGGGTGCCTGGAAGGCGCTACATTGAGTCGACTTGCACATTTACCAAAGTTTTTTCTTCATGACCTCAGCAGGGTCAGTGAAGTGGGCTTGAAATTCTGTGTTCACTAAGAAAGTCTAGTGAAGTCTTCTAAGTTCTCTATGTGACTATATTCACTTGTATCCATTTTGCCAACAGCTACTGCTGCTGCATAGCTCATGTCAGAAGTGCTCAACCTGAATTGAGCGGTAGCTCTTCTTTGGTCTCCTTACCGTATGCCCTGTATCTATTAATTTGTGTGTTCTGGAGATTATTCTCTGTGGTGATGCAACTTACTAAAATTAAAAAAGCAGCAAATACAACATTGCTCAGTTGTTGGGTTTGGCTACACACTTGTGGGTCTTTATATACAATTATCAATCATAATCATCAATCACTTGTATCAATAAGCAAAATGAATTACACGTTCCCAACAAGGTTATTATTGTACTGAAATAGAAATAAAAACCTTTTTTTTTGAAAGACAAAAAAAATCTAACAGAAAATAAGCAAACTCACTCTTAAAACTAAAACTAAACTGAAATTGAAATCAAAATGGAAAACTAAATAAAAGTAAAAACTAGTGAAAAGTTTGAGGTTATTCAGATAGGTCTGTTAATGTAGTAAACATTAAAAATCAATATAATAATAATATAGTATAACATAAATATAATAAATGTATTCATAAACATTTAGTTGTATAAGGTCTGAAACTACTTAAAATGACTTGCATGAATAATAATGCAATCTATGTATAAACAGCTTCTGTGTATTTGCCACATTTACAAATGCACATACATTACCAAAGAAAGAATTCAGATAATAAAAGTTAACGATCAAATTTAATTGTATGCATGTTTCATGAATGAAACCCATTGTGCTGTATAAAGATATTGTGGGATTGGGATCAAGGCCGAGGCGAAAAGTGAAGGGTGAAAACTTAATTAAATGCTTTCAAACAGGTATTAATTAGAATACAATACTATTCCACCACTATCTAATTCTTAGAATAGAATACAATACTATTCCACCACTATCTAACATTCACTTGGCTAGCCCACCCTATTCAACCCTCTAGTTTTCACATTGGAGGTTACTGCTTTCCCATAATTCCCAGCCAAACGATACATTCTGGTGCATGTTGATTCATCACAATATTCTTTCCCTGAAGGTCACCACAGATATTCAAGAAGATCATTTGGAAGATTCATTTAGTGGGGGGAAAAAATTAGCATTAGATGTAAAATGAAGCAATGTGAAAAGTGAAAATGTGTTGTGCACAATGAAACCTGTTGTGCTGTATTTCTGGAAACACTGATAAATGCGTTCATTATGCGCTAGACAAACCGATAGCCCCCCGCTAACAGTTCATCTGCACCCCGCCCACCCCAGTCAACACTTTATTTGCAACTCCACGGCCTCTACCCACCCCCCACCCTCCCATTTTCAAGATTCAGATCATTCTGTTGGTTGAACAGATACAGATAGTGTTGTCTCTGCACACCACCACTCATTAGCCTGCACAAGTGCCTGAGGGGTGTGAAATAACTGAAATGAGATAGCAGATAGCAGAGTGTGGCAGGGCTTGGTCTGGAAGAGGCAATCAGGGAAATCTACATAAACTATTACATATATTTTTCCCGCACAAGCGTAGTCTCACCTCACTGATGGGGGTGGGGGGTCGGGGGGGTGGGGGGGTCGGGGGTACGGGATGTTCACTCTGACCTGTTTGAACCAGTCACGGAACACCAAGGCATGCTTATCTACCAATGTTCTCACATTTGTTCTCGGAGATATGACATGCTTTCCTGAACATGTTATGCTGACATCCTGCTAATGCTGCCCCTACTCCCAACATACTATGCTGGTTTTAATGGCCTTGGTACAGAGCTTGAACCTAAATCAAGCCAGTGCCACAATTTTCCAACAAGAATATATGGATAGTATTCCTAGAATAACACTCAGCTGTATGTTGCAGCAAGATTTTGTACAAATAGCTTGTTAGCGAGCTCATTGGTTCCTGTTAGCATGTTCATCCAGGTTCTGTTCATTGGAGGTTGTGAATTTACATTACACTATGCAGCAGCTTGCAGTATAATGTAAAGTGGGGCCACTTAACTCATATATCACTATGCATTGCAAATTACAGTAAGATAATATGCACAGAGGTGATGTGGGTCAGTCTAGAACAGGGGAGTACTGAAGAAAGTACCCCGCAACATGTCAAGACTAAGGCCTGGATTAAATCAACATTCCTTCTTAAATTTGACTTTATCATGGCCACAAATTACCAATAAGGCAACTAGCTGGCTTTGTATCGAGTTAACCGATGATAAAGTGACAGCACACTTAGGCCTAATTTCAATCAACATTTGTCTAAACTCTGACAAACAATTAATAGTAAATTTGTATTTTGGTTCTTACAAACATAACACAATTAAGCAAACAAAAAATCTCAGTCATTCGTTAAACTCCTTATTTGCAGGTATGATGACTTTGTTAGTAACAAATGCTTCACAACTTAAGAGTGGAAAGCAAACAGCATGTAAAATTATGTCATTAATGATGGATGATATCAAGGTAATTGTACTTTAATTGTAGATTTAGTCCTCTTTTTTGTGGTAAACGTATATAGAAAAGCATGGTATATGCAAATTCTAGTTCGGTGGCAAGTCAACTTCCTTTAGGGCTCAAGAGTGTGCAAGAGTATGAGTTTTTGATTTAGTGTGCATGATTTATAGGCGTCTGAAATTCATGTCTGTTCAAATGCAGGTGATAAGTACACATCCTGTGACTTCTGTGTAATGAAGAAATCACATACTGCAAAACTGCTACAGTGTATAACAGATTACACATAAATCTGATTCACACGTAATTGTTTTAACCCAACATTTAAAATGATGGAAAACATTGAATTTTCAGCCTCTTGTGGTATCCATTGTTTTACCTGTGGTCCAATATGTTTGGACACACAATTAACCCAAGGGTAACAGACATTAACCAATTTGTGTAGTTATTTGGAATGACATTTCAGTCGAACAATATTATTAGAGTACAATACAACAACAATATAATAACAGTGTCTTCATCACAAAAAAACATAAAAACCTGACAGCTCAATACACGAACATATTCTCTTTCAGCCAGCTTTCAAATAAAAATAAAAAAAAACAAGGCACAAAAACCTCAAAAAAGAAACAGAGGTGGTAATTGGCACACGTGTTACCGGGAGGCATGTAGACGCAAGCAGTCTCCTACCACAAGCAGCAAGAGCAGGTACACATGTGAGCAGCGCGGCAAGGCTACTACAGGTACAGGACAGTACAATGCTGATAGCGGCAGGGGAGCCCGGGCAGTTTATGACCAAGAATGCAGGTTACTGACTGCATGCGCCGTGGAACGAGGGAGCTGCTTTGAGGCTTCCTCCCAGGCCTTACGTAAGGCTCTGAATCACACCGAAGTACAGTACACAGAGGTCTCCAGGGAGAAAGGCTCTCGAAGACGGGACCTTGACCCACATGCCTCCGCCAACCCCCCCCCCCACCCCCCCTTCCCATGTCCACAGCAGGGGAAGTGGGGAACTGTATGTTCAGCTATAAAATATCCTGGCAACAGAGTTCCAAATAAAAGCCCTCTCTAAAATACTCCCAAATACATCTGACAGGATTGAACTACAGCAGAATTTTTTAATAGGAAAACTGGGTAAGGTTGGTCTGAATGGGCAGTAAATATTGTCGATACCTCAAGCAAGGCACAGGAGAAAACTGTCAGGTTAGCACATACCTGCATGCTAGTTTTCCATGAAAGAGTGAAGAGTAACAAAATAACAAAATAATTATCCCCATTATCTCAAAAACAGCATCAAAAACTAATGTTAGGCATCTTTAGCAATCCATTTACAGAAATCATTTAAGGGGTGGGGAGTGACTCATTTGGTTAAGGCACCGCCCTG
Organism: Anguilla anguilla; assembly: GCF_013347855.1. Lineage (NCBI taxonomy): Eukaryota > Metazoa > Chordata > Actinopteri > Anguilliformes > Anguillidae > Anguilla > Anguilla anguilla. The sequence goes on from NC_049203.1 coordinate 10,767,148, forward strand.
TGGTGCATGGATGAGCCCCACAGTCCTGGAATGCATTCCTGATTGCTTTGCCTAGACCGTGGAAGGGTTCAGTTGGATAGGGGTCCACGTTTCATCTCTCTCTCTCTCAAGCAACTCCTTTTGGTCAATCGGGTACCCGTGGACTACATAGCCACATTTGAAAGGTCTTCCTCTGACTCCCCTCTGTGCAAGCTTGGCTGTAGTGGGCAATTTGAAAATAAACAGCTGGTGAAACCACGTTTCGCAGGAGATCCATGGGTGTCTACAGTCTCCTGAATCTGCAGTGGAGTTTGCACATGGCTGCAGCTGATCATTTCAAATTAGGGTGGGAATGTTCATGGGTGCCAATTTTTTTTTTTAAATAGAAGGAAATTATCTCATTTCCACCAAGAACAAGGCTATTCAGCCTTATGTAATTTAATGACTCAATAAACTTATTTTTACCTCTGTGTAATTGAGTACACTTCCATCAAAAGACAAGAGATAATACAATTCCCTCTCATGTTCAGCTGTTCTTCTCTCCAGAGCACTTACGGTTCCTGAATGAAATTGAACGATTCTTTTCACAAAAAGCTGATTACATGTTCATATATTTATTATCATTTGGCCTCAGCTAAAATACAGCATTATGGTTCACTGGGTACATCCAAACACATATGGTAATTGTGCTCATTGTAGGCAAGGTTCATGGCAGGAAAGGGAAGAAGAATAATGTACTTGTTTACATAAGTTTACGTAACCATTGAAACAAGACATTTAATTGTAGAAAAGCTGAGTGAGTGGGCCATTTCCACTTAGATTTTCAGCACTACCCACTTACCAAAAGGAGGCCTGTTAGACTACTCTGGCTGATGTTAAAATACATTACATTTCTTATTTTCATTGTATTAGGTTTCACCTTGTTCCAAGTCTGGAGAAAAGGAATTACAAAGGCGTTATTATTTAGCATCTTGCATCCTCCGGTACAGTGTGTACATAATCTATTTTTCTTTTCTTTTTTTTTTGCCATACATACATACCCACTAGACCCTGGATCTGAGAAGAGAAGCTTGCGAAGAGAACACTCTGTTTTCCCCTGAACAATGTACTTACCGTCAGTTGTTCCAGTAACGATCCCCTACTGTTAAATAGGTCACAGAAAGCATAACGGGCAAGCTTTAAGCACGGCACATAACGCAGAAGAAGCATAATCTAATTATTAACATGGTCACTGTAGTGTGTTCTATCCATTTGCTGTAATTTCCCGCATCACAGAGTTCAAATATATATGATATGAAAAAAAATAATTTCAGCAAAGACGCCATAATTTCTTATCTGATTTCTCGTCAACTTGTCATTTCTTTGTTTTAAAGCTCAGATTTTTACAATTACCTCTCTCCAGTCCTCTACTTTACAACTGCACCAACAGGCTGTGTTCTCAGAATATCAATGGAGTGTCATATATGTTCAATGGCTTTATGACCTAATAGCCAGGTTTAAGACCTCTTTCTTGAGAACCAAGCCATGGAAGGTGACGTCCATCAAGCAGTTTACCACCGATGAACTACAGATTCATTATTTTATTTTTTAAATTTTCCCTTTGAAGTCAATGGAGCAGTTGCCTCTTTGTCATTACGAAGGGCTTTCCAAGATGCTTGGTGTCTCACCAACGTCTTCCATACATAAGGAAAATATTAAGACCTAATTACAGGATACAGCGTGCATAGAGCATAAGGAATTATTTTACAGTCAATTATCAGTTCATATATCTCTTTCTGTGTTACAGATACCTTGCCTTTTAGAAATATTTCATTCACAATATACATTTTTATTGAATGGGTCGGTTCCCTATCTCTTTATGACACCATAATCTGGAAGCTTTTTGTTTCCTTTGACCCAAATATTATTGTTTGGTAGACAGTTATTGCTTGGGGCATGCTTAGGAAAGTAAAACTACAAAGATTTCATTCATATATGTTTGGGTAGTGTTGCTCTAAACATGTTAATATTAAGCTAAAAATACAGAGATTTTTACTGACCGAGGTCTCAACTCCACAAATTATTGTCTGCAAATGAGTTCCTTTCATAGACAGTTTGAAAAGACTGTCCTTTTGTGTATTAAATCTGTATCCCCCGATCTGTTGCTTAGATATGTACACAAATAGGAAGATAATTCATGAAGAAAGAAATAAGAAGAAATAACATGATGGCAGGATCTGATTTAAGGCAAACTTTCCCTAATTTTGAACACCAGCCATTTTATTTCCAAGGACAGCATACATTGTACGCATTACGTATTTTTCCCTCTGTATTCAGACAGGAGGATGCAGAGAGGGTAGGCAGAGATGGGAGCATAGTATAGAAAGTGTCATGGTGGGGGATCGAACACACAATCGGCCGCCCCACAGACCACTTGATGAAACACACAGCACCTCTCGCACCGCAGCGGTGAAACATAGTTTACTGTAGTGTATAATGGACTTCAGTCTGTCCCCTGGAGCACTGACCTCTGTAACTCAGTACCACTGATGACAAAAAAATACAAGAGGTTTAAGTAAAGAGAGGTAGAACAAGCTCAGCAGAATAGAGAAATCTATTTATTTTCCCCATATCTCTTAAAGTCTCTATTTTTAGATGGCATGCAGTATGTACAGTATTTTGACTGTTTATTTTATGCCATGGGTACACAGTACCATAATTATACAATTTCTACAAAAGCAAAATCCCCTGTGTATTGGCATATTTTTTTATCTGTTTGCGACATAAGATATAGAGCAGAAGTGAATGCCTGGTTGAATTCACTGAGAAATGTTACTTCTACCATTTCATGTTGTATTTTGTGTATATACTATATATTTCAAAACTGTTTTCAATATAAAGAAAAAAGTTCTTCACATATACAAAACATACATCTGTGAAGTTTTCCTTAACAATTCCAAAACATTTGTCTGTGTACCAAACTATTATTAAAATTATGCCAAATTACAAATAATCCATCATTAATATGTTTCACAGGAAACATATTTTCAAGTAAGGTAAGGTCCTGTGTTTCTTCAATGAACACAGTTGACAGTTGAGCCCAGTTGATTAGCCATTAGCCATTTCTTTGTAAAAATGTGAAGTTAAAACAGGAAGACATTTTGTGCATAGAAAGTATAAGGGCTAAAATTAATTATTCGGTGTGATACCAGTAGGACCGACAAGCCTATAAAATACCTAAAGCACTATGCCCAGTAAATGAGAGTTGCACAGCTCTGAAAAGGATTTCATACACAGTATGATGGAAGGACCTGTTTTTTCTCTTTCTCTCTCTCTGTCAGGAGACAGAGTGTGCTTGTTGATTCCAGAACAGTAAAGTAGGTCAGACTCGCACAATAGAACAGTGTGAGCGCTTGACTGACCTGAGGAAAACAGACTCCCTTTACCTGTTCATTACAGGGTGAAACAAGTGCAGTGACTGCTAGGCAAGTCTCTGTGTCCTTGTTTTATCTCATCGGTCCGGCTACAGTACAGTCTGGAAGTATTTGGACAATGGCAATTTTGCTGTTGTTTCACATCCATAACCAGTGACCTGTATAAAATGGCTGTGATTTGTGCATGGTTCACCTGAAATGGATGTAAAGTCCCTAAATTAAAGCTGGCAGTCTGCACTTCAGTCTCATATTCATTGTTTCATTTCACATCCAAAGTTCTGGATCACAGAGTCAAAACAACAAAAATTGTGTCACTGTCCAAATGCTTACAGACTGCACTGTATATTTGCATTCAAATTACGTTGTGGATCACAAACGATGACCTGCACAAATATGTAGCCAGATCTGCTATAGTGTAAATGTACATGGAAGAATGTGCCAAAATCTACAACAACACATTTCAACACTTCAATTTCAAAGAGAAAAATGAGGGAAAAAGAACAGGAAGCAATGTGTAAATCCACAGTCTAACATAAACAATGCTACTGTTCGTTTCACATCATCTTGTTTAGCAAGATATGTCATACATATGTAAATGTTTTGTATTATTTAAAAGATGTCCGAAATGTTTCTGAACTTAACAGTGTCTCCACTGACTGCATATGCTAGTTATACAAATGAAGAAAGAAACGTTGGAACATATTGTTAAGTGGATCCTTATTTGCTCTCTTCGTCAAACCCAACTTTAGATTTTCTGGGAGATGGATGTCACTGCCTATGATGTTTTGCAGGTACTCGTATCCATAGCAACGTTTACACAATCCATTCACACAGGTGGAAATTTTACTTGAAGCACTTCTGCTTGAAGCCTTGCTCAAGAGTAACCACCTGAGAAACCACTTGGAAATCAAATGCACACCCAGTGCTGCAAGGTTAGCTCCCGATCCATTACGCTACACTGCCATGCATTCTATCATTTGGTAGTCAGGATGCACACATTCGATAACTGGTAAACAAACTCGAACCAAACATATAGCAGTTTTAAACATTTATTGATGATTTAATACAAAAAAAAAAAACATTTTTATTACAGAAAAATCCAAAACCTACTCATAATTCAGATTAACATACACATATCTAGCAGCTTTACACTTCATTGTTTTTAAATGATTCACTATCTTTTATTATTTTATAGTGTATTTTGTAGAGAGAAAAAAATATCACCAGTCTTCCAGAATTGAGTAGTGAGGTTAATGTTATTTCGCCCTGGGAGAGAAGTAACAACGCATCTGCCCCTGCTAGTGCAGCAATACTGAGCAAACTCAGGATCAGCTCCACTTTGCAGGTTTTCAAAATACGTAACTGTTGAGGAGTCCTTTTCTATAGCTGCGTAAGAAAAGACACAGAGGTAGGCACTTGACATGCTCACTGCATTGAATTAGAAGTGGTTTATGCGTTACAACATCATCAAGCTGAAAGCTCAGTTCAGAATTCAAATTTTAAAATCTAATATCTGACAACTGCTGCGGTTGTATATTAAACTAAACTATCCATACAATTTGTTATAATTCATTTAATCTATTTACACATAGGAAAAAATAGCTTTAAGTATTTTTTAAATGAATAACTTTAATTAAATAGTCTTTTTAGACTTTTCTTTCGTCTGGTTTCACAAACATCATATGATTGATCAAAAACCAATTCCACATTCGTTCACATTCCATTATTTCTCTCTACGTATGTGTAATGTCATACACTGAAACCTTCATATTGAAGTAAAGGAACCATTACCATTGGAAACCAATCCAAGAAGCAATTCCAGCTTTTAAAAATGTTAAAACATTGCCCAGGCAGCATTTTCCAGAGGGGCAAATTCACTCAACCAGACTGAGAGCTGGGCACGAACAAGGATTGTAGAAAACGTGTGAGACAACTGAACTATACATGGGACTCAACTGTTGTTTCATGCTAACTTGTCTAGATGCAATTTGTTAGACAAACTCTTGCTTTTAGCACATCGTAGCAACAGTACACACAAAACTGAATGATACACTAAACACCAAATTACAGGGCGACACAGTTTGAAAAGCACACTCTCTAAACATTCCTGTGATTAGTTCACTACTGCAGATTTCTTCTCAGAAGTTCTGTGCTTTCTTGAAACCAAGCCATTCGTGGGCTACTCCCTGGCCTACCTGTGAGGCGATCCCTTTCAGTTTAAACGTATATTACACCCCATATTGTTACGAGAGGACACCGCTACTCTATAGATGTGTGAGTATGCGCAGCACAGGTCCACAGCAGAAACCGGACAGACTAATAAATAAAACCGACTGTGTGAACTAAAGAAAAAATAACAACAGGCACACTACAGCAGTAGCCATCTTGAACTGTGAATTTGCTCACACAATAAAAAAACACAATTCACGCCAAGATTTTTTCCAAGTAATTCCAAGCGACAAATCACATTTTTAAATGTGCAATTGAAAACAATCACGCCTGATCACATAATTAACTGGCAAAAGCATTTACCAGCCCTGAAACTTTGTCTACATTCGAAATGAAGATGAGGATGTGCCTAATGAGACAGTGGATGGTGCTGGTTCCTTCAATGGAAACGATACTAAAGGCATCCTGTGGATGAATCCCTGTTAGCATTATGAAGACATGTGCCCAGAAACTAAACACTGACATACACAGTCAAAACAAGAACAAGGACTACATGGGTTACTTTGGCACATGAAACATGGGGATCCAACATTCGGGAGATACTGCCCAAAAAAAAAAATACACTGAAAGGAAGACAACATGAGTGACAGATCTATGTTCTATGATCTATGTGGTGCACCCCATGCAGATGAGAAACCAAAACCTGAATAGCAGAGTTCAGTGCATGGCACATGCAGACAGAATGACGAACAATGGCAAAATTTCATTTCATGAGATAGAATTGTATTCCGTAACAACGCCTGGACTTAGTCAACAGGTACTACACCGTGCACATACAAAAATATGCTAAGCATACAGTTCTTCCATACGAAGCAGGATTACTGTTTTTCTACATAAAGCCTTTCAGACTCATGGTGGTGGGTTATGTGGAAAATCTGACGAGGCCCCACCTCAAGTTTGACCCCTGAGGGTCTTTCAAAGCTTCTTTCGCTGTGAGTGAATCTCCACGTGTCACTTCGGCAACGCGTGAAACAACTGCGTTCTTAAAGTGGTGGAGTTTGGGTGGAAAACCCCCTTCCTGGACTGTTTCCACACTCAAGGAGAAACAGACCGCGAAACAGACTAGCTCCTGCACCAGAATAAATTGACCATTAAAGAGCACCACATCACAGCATGCAAGCAGTAACTTTCCATTGAATACGACTGTATACAGAGGTATCCATATGCATTTATATCTAAATGTAGCTCGACTCGGACTAAACCTCGCCTTTCATTTCCATCCCAAGTAACATTTTTTTCACCTCTAAGGCAGATACTAATAAGCATAAGCATATGGAGAGACAGGTACATCACAGTGGATTTGTACAGAAGAAGAATATGGGCAAAGGCAACAGCTTTTATAGCCCCCCTCCCCCCCCCCTCCCCATTATGATAGATGAAGGTCCCTAGCTCCTCTTCTGTTCATATAGCAAAAGTAAATGTTATGAGTACACTTATTTCGACGAGATTACTGAGGTAAGTACGTCCTTGGAGGTGCAGTCACACGCCCCCCCCCCCCCCCCCCCCCCCACCCCCTCACTCACAGGCTTCCACTGGATCATTAAATACTCCCATGTCCCTGAACAATCTCAGCTCAGAAGGAATTGAATAGTGGAATCTGGAATGACATGAATGAAACAGCACAATATGTATATATCGGTACAGGTATTCAGTCTGAGAAAGGGTCTACGTGAGGCAAAACGGTCAGTGTATCGCCCGTCTGTGAATCGGCCCCTATTTCTCAAATTACTTGATGAGAGAGAAAAAAAAAATCTATCTGTAAAAAAATGATCTGAGTAACAGTTAATCAAAAGCAAAAATTGAAACCTTAATCCTGAGAGGTAACTAATCCTGTGGTTGCCACTGGCCTATCATGAAACAGATTTTTTTTTCCTGTTTTCCCCTAGTTATTTACAGTTCCTGGAGAAAAAAACCATAATGCCCGTATATAAGGCATTGTGATTGTGAGACTTAGAGTCCAGTAATCGGCACATCAAATTTGCAGAAAAGACAGAGAAGATGATAATGTGACAATTTCTTGCAAAGATAATCAAAACCAAACCAAATAAATCAGCCTGTTTTACAAATGTAACACTGACACATTGAAACACACACACACAAACACACACACACACGCATGCGCACACACACATACACACAGACGCACACACATGCATACACACACACACACACACACACGCGTGCACACACACACACACATACACACACAAAGCACACGCACGCACACCTACAGAGATGACTGAAACTGACAGCACCTGACAGAAAGTTGGAGGTGAGCTGCTGTACAGGTGGGTGAGCTTTGGACTATCAGACAGGCAATGAGGTTGACCAGAGAGTTCCGCTTAGCAACGCTGTCAGCGACTAGCCAGACGTCCAAGCTCTACACCTCAGGCACTCTCCTTAAGTTACTCACAGAGGTATAGTTCATCTGTCCACACTTCTCCACACTCTTCCATTCGGGAAAAAAAACCTATGCCGGTTCAAATTCATCTCTCCTAAGCATTCATTTCCTGTGTATACTTTCCAGAAAGTATGTTAGAAATTCAGGTGTTTGTCTTCTTCCTAGTGCATACGAACGTCCGTTCTCTTTTACCGGAGCAAGACCAAAATGACAGTGGGAACAGGTGACTGGTGACACCACGCGGACCACTAACATGCAGAACGTCGTGTACATTTACATACCAGTGCATGCATAGCTGTTTATACAGTGACAGGGACGCGGATCTTCGCTCGCTGAAAAGGCCTTTCGGGCTCAGCCCCAGCGTCAGCCCCATCACAGCACGTGTCAAACTATTGCTTACAAATTTTCTGTGCAAAGACTAGAAACCAGCCGACGCCGATTTTGGTTTTTCCACAGTTTTGGCCCCACAGCTTTGGCCCAATAGTTCAAAATCAAAGCACACCTTCCCTTTTAGCACCCCAAGGAGACACGGACATGCAGCCCGGGCTGTTGTGGTGGAAAAAGTAGAAGGGTAAGATCAACCTCACCAGTACGTACGCGTGTGCAATAACAGATCAATGAACCCATTCGCGCTCTGAGGTCATTTTCAGAAACTGGTGACCGACCAGCTCTGTCATTAAGTTAACCAGGGTTCATTCTTTCCAGCATCCCGCTTGTAGAGGCTCTAGGTGCTATGCTTGACAGAAGAGGATCACAGATTTGTGTCAAGAGCAGGAGTCCGGGAAACTCCAGGGCTAATGAGAGAGGTCAGTAAAACATCTGGCAGATTTAAAAAAATAAAATAAAAGACTTTCCTGTCGAAGTCCATTACAAAGTCTTATAACCATCTTATATTTGACACAGAAATCTAATGCTTCTATATACAGGTATGTGCTACATATTAAAGAAAGAGGTTTAAGGCGATACCAAGCCTTCTAGCGTTCTACTGACATGACTGCAATATTTCAGAAAAATATATATTTATGCTGTAGTTTGCTTTAGTATGAGGGGTTTTCATATAAGAGCGTTTTGTTAAAAAAAAAAATACAAATAAAAACAACTTTTTTCATTAATATAACAACATAAAAAAAGTTCATGGAAAAAAAAATTGGCATTATGAATCATTAATAATACAGAGCACATGCAGTACCCTAAAACAACAAAATTATTGTCTGTGGGCACTGAGGAATCCACCTGAAGTCTGTTTTCTGCTAAACCCCATTCCAGCAAAATGGAAACGTGCATACAAAACATGGCTTTTGGGAACAGCAACAAAAGCTAGCGCCACCACTACATTCCCAGCAAATAATCACCCATTTATCAGCATTTGCACCCAAGGTAGAGGTGGGGAGAAGTCATTATATAAATGGAGCTGTTAAAATGGCAGTATGCCAGCTCTATGCTTTGGGGGCATAATGACTACAAATTAAATGGGCTGAGCATGGAGGTCCAAATGAACCTCTTGTAAAGGAGGGCTTTTCACTGCATTTGCTTACAGTGCGTTACATGAAACCCTTTGACTCTTTTTTTCTTTTTTTTTTTTACATTGTCGTAGCAATTAATGGCTATGTCTTGCTCGCTCCTTCTCGAAATTTCATCATTGTCAATTCAATTCAGGTTACAATAGATTGTGCAAAAACAGCTTGTCAGCCTTTCAGAAGGGGCAAGGGGAGAAAAGTGCATAAATGTGTGTCAAAAAGTGCCAAAACATATTTTCAAAAATCCCATCAGAAAGTGCACTCACATGGTTTGTTCTGTAATTAAATTACTTATTACCAGGTCCTGTTTTGAAATGTGACCTGTATTTAAAAATTTGGTAAATATTTGTTCTCTCAATGGTTCAACAAATAAGTCAACTTTCCCAGGCTCAGCAGTGTCATTCCCCTTCTTATCTCCCTCTCCTGGGTACCAGGAGCTCGCATCAAATTCGAAACCTAGGCGCTAGCCTTTCAGGATGCCAAAGGGAAAGCTCTGCCATATCTTCAACAGTTTATCAGAATCTACAGACCAATCAGACCTCTTCATTCTGCTACCTCTTGGTGCCTGGCCCCTCCCCCTGATGTGGTCACAACTCTTGTCTTGTCTTGGTGGAATGAGCTTCCCGCTACAGTCCGGAAAGCAGAAACCCTGCCCATCTTTCAATTCAGACTGAAGCTCGTCAGATTGCACCATGGCCCCCCAGACCCTTTTAGACATCCTTTCTTTCTTTCTTTGGATTTCATTCTGGGATAATATATAAAGATATTTTATAAGGCTGTCTAGTGGTATTGTCTTTTGTTCCAATACAAATGGATGTCTGTTAGCTTAACATCACACTTATTGATTATAACTGGGCCATCAGTGCCTTCTGGGCGATATCCCATTTTTGTATTCCTAAGACTAACACTGATGGTCTCCACTTCTCTAAGTTGCTCTGAATAAGAGCATCTGCTATGTGATTGTAATGTAAAGTAATGAAATGTAATGTCGTCACAAATTAAATCAAGAAACCTCTCATGTCTTTAATTGTGACCGCTGATTGCTTTGCAATGACCAACGATTAAGAATACTGGCAACCCTCTAATTATGTGACTGCAGTAAGGAGCTGGGAGAGAAGAAATGGGAAGAGCAGGATCTAGTAGAATTATTTATCAAATGTGCATTTGTTTCTTTGTTCTCCAACTTGAGATCTAAACTTGAGATCTAAAATTTTAATCTGTTGATTGTTTCTCATAATGCATTCCATTTATTTTATGAGTAGCTTTTTTCCATTGTCCATACTTGTTATATTTAATCATTCAATTTGGTGAAGATCCAGACAATGAAAAAAGAACATATTTTGGTGTTCCAGCACACTAGCTAACCATGATTTCATAGCAAGAAGCAAAAATATATTTTTTGAAAATTAAGACAAATCATTTTGGGATTTAAAAAAATAAATAATTGTAGTCAAAAAACAACTATTTTGTTAGTTAAGTGCCCCTTCTGAAACTCAGGCTGAGAACAGCACTTCTGGATTTTTTTTTTCAATGGTGACACGCGTAAGGACACCATGGCAGTAATTTGTAGCGTTTTTCACGAGTGTGAATGCCGATCAGTGCACAATGCCAGCATTTTGATGGGAAAGTGACTTTAGTGAATTTGAGTTTCCCCTTTGAATCGCCCCTTTGAATAAAGAAAGTTGGGAGGATTGTAAGACAGGGTTACATTCTTACCATTGATCAGACCTTTGATTTAGCATGCTGTTTCTATTTGTCGCACACCCACCCACCAACGCACATTAGACAATCTGTATATTCAGTGCCTGCAGACAAGATCGCTATCAAGAACCCACTTGATTCCTTCACAAACAAAAAAAAAGCTCACCCATACACCACACTGAATCCTGATTTGTTTGGATCAAATTATGTTCACTCCCCAAAATAACGCCATTTTAGATGGAACAAATCCCTGTCCTCCATCAAGGCCCCTCCCCCCCCCCACCCCCACCCTTTTCCTATAGTGTGTAATGTGTGTTTCCCATTATAGGAGCTTGTGAGGTCAGACTTTCCTAACACCTTCCTAAGCCATTTCATTCACACAAAGTCCAGGGACGAACATCAGTCCAAAGAGGGTTTTTTTGTTTTTTGTCTTTTTTTTTTTTTAAGTTGAAGATTTCATATTGGGCCTTCACCATCTAACAAACGGCAGGGGAGACAGTACGGTGAAAATGGGGAGCACCTGAATTAAAGATGAAGAGTCCGACAGATTATCACAGTATTGCTGGTGGGCAGAATCCCTGCAGAGAGGAAAGAGAGAGAGAGAGAGGGCAGTGTGAGACAGCAAAGTAACCGCGTTTCCCCCACAGCTAAGCTATTAAGTCCCAATGAGTTCGAAAGGCTTAATTAGCGACTTCATGGTAAACGGCTGGTAGGCGACTAGAATTTCATTCTGTTCATTTTGTTCATCTGAATGTCCTAATGTTGTTTGTACACTGTGCCAGGGGACATTTTACAAGTCGTCTACGGTGCTCATTTATTTATGTAAATTTCTTTTTGGAAGACATGAAGATAGAGGCACATTGTGATTTCAACTTGGCAACGTGGCAAAAGGGCAACCACACGCTTCTTAGCTGATAGCCATTTCACAGCCACAATCCTTAGGTTCAAGAAAGGAGCCACACCATATGTGAACAATCACTGAACTATTTAGATTTTATTGTGCACCTGACTGCCAACCACACCCCCACCCCATCTGAGTAAATACAAAAATCCATTCCACTTCCAAAAACAGCATTAAAAAAAAAATGTTCTCAAACAAACGCTTGCGCCATCTGGAAAATCAATGAAAACAGGTCTGTGACCGTTTGACTGACACGCCTAAGCAATTTTTGCGCACGCTTCTGCATTTTGCACACGTTCTGATGCGCACCGAAAACCTGTGCAGAGCGGACTTCAGACAGACAGATAAACAGACGGATGAAGAGAAACAGACAGACAGTTTAAAAATGGAAATAGTGAAACGAGCACAGGAGGAGGAGTCGAACCTTTGCATGGCGGGCAAACTCAGATGTGCGTCTCCGCGTCAGTGAAGCCGGGCAGCATGTCCCCGTTGGCGGCGTACTTGGCCGGGGGCAGCATCTGGTCGGCGCTGGGGTCCGCGGGCACGCCCTCCCGGCTCTTCTGCATGCGCTGGTGGTAGACGGGCACGAAAAAGAGCACCAGGGCCCCCACTATGGGCGGGACTCCCGCCAGGTAGAACGCCACGTGGTAGTCCCCGAAGTAGTCCCGCAGGAGCCCTGCGAAACGGGGGAATGGGGAAGATCAGGTACCCCGCGGGCCCCCTGCTCAAGGAAAAACCAGACCTGGGCTCTCCGCCATGTAAACAAATACCAGGACTGGGGCCAGGTAGAGTATGAATCAGCTTAAAGGCTTATAGTGGAGAGGGAAAGACATGCTGTACACTCGATCAGGCCAATCTCACAGACTCGTATGAGAAAGTACCCTCTCGAACCGCTGGCTCTGATGGATGCACTGCACTGCACTGTTAAATGTATCGATCCAACAATGCATTACCCGCGAGAACACACAGAAATCTTCTTCTTTTTTTTCTCCTAGTCTGACTGACATGGGCCACAGCAGGTGCTCCAGACCGGGGTTTGTGTAGGAAATCGCAGCTCGTATTATGTTAGGGAAATACCATGTCATTAAACTTAACGAGCAGACAGTGGGCTTCCAGTGCATTGCCACATGAGATCAGAACACATCACATTATGGTGTAACAAGGAAATGAGTCAAGGCAATGCATTGTTTTTTATGGCAAAGGCACAGTCCTTAGTATTACTTGAATGTTTTCTCCAGCACACTTGTGGTTAGCAAAAACAATAAGATGAACAGGCCAATTCCCAAGTCAATAATTGGAAACTGTAAATTCAGCACACCTCACCTATTGCAGAATATATGCCTTCTTGTTATGACACGTTCCATTAAATCTCATGCTTGCCGTTGCAGCTGTTCCTTCTGAAGTACGACTTAAACTCTATGAACTGTTATCTGTTCATCTGAGGGGCTGATTCACTAAAAGAATGAACTGCAGCCACATACTGCCTACATTTCTTACATTTTCACCATTCCCACAATTAACAAATAATGTATGACCAATCACAGAAAAATCATATTAAACAGCTAATTACACAGTCTACTAAAATTGATCAGCAACAGTCTTAGTTACTGAAGAAATTACACTACGAAAAGTAAGTTTTAAACAAAGCATCATGGGTACCAGTCAAAAGGCAAAAGAAACAAAATGGGGGCACGGCAAGGCATATTCTGAATAAGTGAGGAAACGGAAATGTGAGTGTTTGAACAGCAAGCGTTATCGTACGAGTCTGTGCATTAGTAGGGGCGTAACTGACGCAGAAGCTGCGTAACTGACCTGCGATGGGCGGCCCGGCGGTCATGGGCAGCGACATGAGGCCCAGCAGGTAGCCGATGGCCTGGGAGGCGCGCATGGGCCCCACCAGCTCGAAGGCGATGGGCGCCATGATGGTGATGAAGCAGCCGTCGCACAGCCCCAGGAACAGGCACACCACCACCAGGCTCTCGAACACGTGGCACTGCGGGATCATCATGGACACCAGGCCCAGGACCGCGAAGGAGGCCACCTGGAGGGAGAGACACGCGGGGACAGGGCCCGGCACGGTTAGCCCCGAGGCCTTCGTTAGCCGCGCTCCCGCCGGCCACGCCCAGGCGCGCCGGACCCTGTACCGCGCCGGCCAGGAGCCCTTCGCCAGGGCTCAGAGGTAAGTTTGCGTTCCAGTCCCTGGGCATAACCCGAATCTGGATCCCTTCCAGCAGTGCCAGGGGTCAGCCGCCACCCCCTCTGCCCAAGGATGTCAACGGTCAATTCAGGGAAATGGAGAAGAGCGGCAAACCTCACAGTTTTCTGGCGTTCGCTCGTTGTGTACAGTTGACAATGTCGATGCCAGGTGGAAAAATAAACAATGTGATGAAACACGAAGGACGCTGAAGGACACATGATTGCTGTGCTCCAACTTTTTGCCTTACTGCTGCCACACTCAACTTCTAGTCATTTCTGTCATGCGATTGGAATTCAGTTCTGTAATATGACAATAAAACCTGAGCTTGAAACATATTTCAGGCCGTTACAATGTGAACAACTAGACGTTGCAAGCATTGTAATATGCGTTCGGGCCCAAACAATTACTAAAGCTAATATTTCATGTAAAAAAATAAAAGTGTGGCAGAATGAATTTGTTGTACCTGTAGCAGCAGGAGATGACATAAAGCAGAAATATTCATATTCGCCTGATGTGTACACTATTAGACCATTTGTTACCTATCATCAGTACTGTAATAAATGGCCATTTCCTGACCATATGTGAACACACAATGCCCCCGCACGGAATCATAAAAGATCAGTCGTCTCTCAGTTCTCCAAGCGAGGATCCGTGCTCGTACTGTAGATTATGTAACCCGTGCATACACTGAACGCAGCTATTAAAGAGCTCTTTGAAGTCTCAGCGAAGCTTAATTTATTACAGCATGGCTTAATATAAACAACAGTTCTGATTTTAAATGTTTTATACACCCTGTCCTCCTATTCTCAAGCTGTTTCCAATAGAAACACACCGAAGCGAAGAGCAAAGACATTTATTTTTGGCACAGCTCATTTATGGGAAGCATGTGTGAAGGAAAGGCTTCCTCATTCCTAATTTTATAAGTGGAACAAAAAAAAAAAAAAACACTCTTACAGTCGTGCTCATCTGGATTCGGCTATGCTGAGTTGTTGGACAGGGCTGAGGAGTCACTGAGGCTAGCCCTGGCCCAGGCTGCGCTATGCCTGACGGGAGGTAATGCAAACAAAGCTCAGACCACGGCAACGCTAGGGCGCAGCTGAAGCCGGTCTCGTGACTACTCGGCGTTCGAGCGCCATTAACCGAGTTCAGACTGCGCACCTGACCGCGCGGCACACTGTACACTTTGTTTTCACTCTCCGTTTGTTCTATGAACGAGATCCGAGCGGCAGGGGCTCCCCGATGGTGATTTTTTTTTTCTTTTTTTTTTGTTGCTTTTTGCTACAAGCGTTCCTGACTGGCTGGCCCCTGACCTCAGTCTGGTGAAGACCAAAGTGAAATCATACGAGCTTTAATGTCTAATATGAACCCAAAGGAGGAGGCTAGAACACTAGCCGGGGCCTTACGCCACTCAGGAGACGACCCACGAAACCCTGTCCCGACTTCGCAGAGCGTAGCTGTTAGCGTTAGCCGTGAGCGTTAGCCGCGAGCCCCGTCCATCCCCAGACGAGCGCGTTCTGAAGAGGACACGTCTGCGCCGCCCCGCTGTTTCGTTCCGCGCTCCGCTCCGGTTACGTAACCTGTCTGTGCCTCCGAAAGAAAAGCCCCTCTGTTCCTCCAGGGGGCCCGCGCAGATGGGAACGGCCAGGGAAAGAAACAGATCACCGATCATCCACGCACCAGAGAAAATGAGCGAGCATCCCGCGCCCCCCCCCCCCCCCCCCAAAACCAACCAGAGTAGGCAGGGGGAACGAATCATTCAACATCCTGTGCCACGGTCTGTTACATTACTGCAGCTAAAACGAAAAAAAAGCGGAAGCCATTTCTGAGGCTCGCTTTTACCGTTACTTCCTCCAGTCAGCTTTCACATAAGGGGATCGAGCAGTGGTGCAGGAACAATCAACTGCAGTGTCCGTACTGACATCAAAATGGGAAAAAGAGAAGCACAGGAAATATTTTTAAGTGTTGAACCCCGCAGGTTCCTTCCCAAGCTCCTTTGCCATTTCCTCCCAGGGCCTGGTTCTTCTTTAAACAATGCAATATATTATCTGCACCCTCTTATGTAAATACCCAGTCTGCATAATTGCCCATGAGAAAGCAGGCCTAACTGCAATTAACCTTACATTGTTCAAAGTTTTTTTCAAAGGGTACCAAATGGGTCATTCACACAAAATCACAGATGTGAATGAGTGCAGAATTACACAAGCTGAGTCAGCACTCATAAAGAGTTTTTTTATGCACTTGATGTCATGCATCCGACCACTCCTGGCCGAACTGAGAATGATCAAATCTGCTGAAGAAGATTGAAGACAGTTCCCTTGAACGAAAGGCGGAACGTTTAAATGCAAACTCTTGTGGTGATATTGAATTATGGGCTGGTTATGTAATGTCAGTGATCTTCAATTCATCTTGAGATTAGCCAGCTCAATATGTGCTCATTGCCAGAATTGTAATTGTACTTGTATTTTCTTAAAAAAAAAAAAAAAAGTTAGCTCTGGAGGTTGTTTGCGATGTAACAGAACACAATTGCTCACAGAGTTGGCCTAACTGAGTAAAAACGCACAGCTTTTGCACATTTTTGGTGTATTTGAGAAGATGCAGTTTCAATTGTTTTTAAGTACAAAAGAAAGTCACTTGTGTTAACTACTCATTAACAACACTGGTCAAGCCACTAAGAATTAAAAATGGCACTTTGAAATTAAAGGTAAACGAAAAATACTTCATAAAATCCAACGCAAAAGAGATCGCAAATACTTTAAAACCATCATTCATATAAAGTAGCTAGATTTCCAAAGATACAACAATTGTACAGAAGAAAAAAACACTCCAGATATGAGTGCCAGAAACAGATAAAAGCTGTCATTAGAAAAACAAAAAAAACAACGGAAATAACAGAAACACACATGATTGATGCTCAAACGATTGTGTATTACCTGCATATAAATTTTATTGACTCCTGGAATCAGGTCCCCGACGTTCCCGAAAATCAATCGTCCGAGTCCAGAAGAGGCCCCGATGCACACCAACAGGACCCACTCTTTCTTGATCTCTTTAAATTCCTCCTTCACAAAGTTCATCTGATAGAGGGGAAGGGGAAATGGCTAAAATCACACTCTGTTACCCAGTCACCCTGTTAAAGGACACAATCTGCATGTATCAATTGCAAGGTACAAAAAGCAATTTGCTAAGCTATTCTACAGACAGGTCAACATTAGCATATGGAAGTTTAAAATGTAATAAAATGTGAAAATTATTAAAAATAGTTTTTCTTCCTATGTTCCATTTACCACTACTATTGTTACTGAAAGGGCTTTATGTTCTATCTACATCAGTATTTGTTATTCCCAAAATACTACTTACTCCACAGTATTTACACAGGATATCCAACATACTTTTTGAAACTAAAGAGAAAACGAGTGTAACCAAATACGGGAAACAAAAAGCTACAGATCGAATGGCTCTCCTCCAATCCCACCCGAGCATTCGGGACCCAGAACCGTACCATACACAATGCTTCCTTTACCCAAGGGTTACAACTCAAATACAATATTTTCTCTCCTTTGAAAGCTGCCGCGCAGCAGGCAACTTCAAATGGCCACGCCGTGTGATGTTTAGGGAGTGCACGGAGCGTTTGATCGCGTCTGAATTCTCCACCGCGCCACGGCCCTTTTACTCGAAAACTCAAAACGTGCAACAAAAGCCGGGGTTTTGTTTACTTCTGGTCTATAGCCTGAAAAAACAGGACGGCGAAGGGATCCCGGTATCCAACTTCACAACCGCGACTTCATACGCTGTCGCTCCCCTCTGTAAACAATGGTCTGCTGTGGCGGGCTCTGGGCCTTCAATTCACACCCCTTCAGTTGGGTGGAGATGGCTAAATTTAAACCCAGGTCCCGGACGGCTAACCGCAACCGCGTTCCAAGCCGACGGAAGTTTCCGGTACGGTTCGTTCCGGAACTTCTTCCAGCCAGACCCAGCAATGCGTAAAAGTAACATGTAGTGTTTGAAGTTACAGGTTTGGCGTGTGAACCCTTGTTCCCGTTGCCTAAAAATATCGTTAAGCCACATCATTCAAATTCCACAAAAACTATGATGCGTATTAAGCAAGACGACGCATTCTGTACTTGCCATTAAGTGCTACATCTATAAAATTCCAGGCTAAAAGTACAATCACTGTAATGTTTTACTTCTGCAATATAATGTATAATGATATCTTCTGAATTACTGCAATACCTACATGAAACCACACTGTTAACCATACACACAGAATACTAAATGTGTGCCATTCACTATGTGCATATTTTACCATAAATATCAAACTGTATTCAAGCATAGCAGTCATATTTCAATTAAACAACGCTGGTTGTGCAATGTAGCGATTTACATTTCGCTGGTTCACAGCACAGACAGATCACGGCTGAATAGCTGTTGGGTCCTGACTGGGAAAACTGAGGAGTCTCTCACCAGGTGGATGTAGGGCACGAAGTAGCCCAGCACGGCGGTGGCCACACCGAACGCCCACACCCTGTAGGTGGTGATGTAGAACACCTTCAGGTTGAAGTACTTCCGGGCCTGGGCGAGTCCCCGCTCCCAGCGAGTCCCGACGTCCAGGGGCGGGCCCGCGGAGGGGTGGCCACCGGGGGCAGTGCTGGGCATCAGGGGGCGGAAGGTGAGTGCCAGCAGGGCCTGGACGAACATGAAGATGCTGAGGATCTGGAAGGTGCGGCTCAGGCCCAGCGGCCCCACCACCTTCTTCAGCAGGACGGGGAGCCCCATGGAGAACAGGCTGCTGCCCGCCGTCACCACCCCGTTGGCCAGGCCCAGCCGCCGCCGGAAGTAGTGGCCCAGGATGACCAGGGAGGGCTGGAAGGCGAAGGAGGAGCCGCAGCCGAACAGGATCCCGTACGTGAAGTAGCGCACACCCAGGGACCTGCCGCGGGACGGGGACAAGGTCAGGGCGGAGGACAAGCCCAGGGCGAAGGATAACGGCCGAACTGGGACAGCCCTGATCTTCAAACGATTCCAAAGGTTTAAGAACATCCCAAATCACAATTATGTCCACCCAGAGCCGGGAATCTCCAAAATGCAGACTTTTGACTGAAAAAAACTAATTATTATTCTGACTGCATTTATCAAGAAAATCGCCTGTCATCACCTGCCAGTTTTGTTTATAATGCTCATAACCTAACAGTACTTATGGCCTGACAAGGCTGACATTCTGATGAAAGATATCATAAGTCTTCCCAACTTCTGTGGGTGTGCCTTGCTTCTAAACTAATGTTCTGTTGCTTCTACAACAAATCACTTGTGATCCTTGTGTAAGTGGGCCTCCAATTGGAGATTCAAGCCAAACTCAACCATTGACCTGTAATATAATGTTGGCTAAAATTAAGAAATGACATTGCAACATTGTACTCCAAATAAACAAATATGTGAAATATTCAGTTAATAAAAAAAACTTTTGAAGAGTGAAAAATGTTGTGCCACATTGGCCAGATTCATTAACTGTATGCTTAAAACAGTCACATTTATCCTTTTAGTACAAACAATCCAAACTACATATTTCTTAGATGGTGTGAAAGGATACTAAATGTAAATCAGTCTTCCCTAAATCGGTATTTCAGTATTCAGTAAAGGGCAATAGCCTGCACATGCAGTGGCTCACAGAAACTTTATCAAATGAGGGTTGAGAAACACCTGACTTGTAGTCTCCTGAAGGGTAAAAGTGTACTAAGGAGGATTAATTTGCAAGCGCGGCAAGGGGAAAAGGGTTTTAATTTTCAATTTATGGAAACGTCTTTTTAAATAATAACAGTTTAATTAAATATTTTAAATAAAGAGCCCAAAGGCTTACCGTCAATGTTCTCAGTTTTTGTGCAAATAACCTGCTCTGATGAGTCCTTGAATTCCCTGACCACGTGACGAAAGGTTTAAGGTTACCTGCCAGCTACTCTGGCGGACGGAAAAAAAAAAAACGTACGTCTGGAAATACTGAGGCCCTTTAACGAAGGAGAGCCGCGCAATGTGAAAGGAAATGATATGGATTTCTCAGTTCCTGTTTGAAGTGTGCGGCCCCCTCCGCGCCATGATAAAAATCCATTAGAGGAGCAGAGGCGGAATGGCGGCTAAGCAGTTAGCGTCATGCGGTCGTTCCACCGTGGCACGGCACGTATACAGTGAACCAGTGAACTCAGAGTCCCCCCCCCACCCCCCCCCCCCCCCCCCCCCCCCCCCCCCCCCCCCCCCCCCCCCCCCCCCCCCCCCCCCCCCCCCCCCCCCCCCCCCCCCCCCCCCCCCCCCCCCCCCCCCCCCCCCCCCCCAGGACAAAATGTACGGGGACGGCCTTTAAATACATTCTTTAAAGCCCTTTATTAGGGCCGTGCAATTTGCAAAAACATTACATAAACTTCAGAGGCGGAGCAGTGGCCCGGAGGGGGGGGAAGCGCTGGGTCCGGTGAAACAGAGAGAGGATATCCCAAAGGAACGTCCCAGCGGGGGTCTGACTGGAAAGGGGGTAACGCAGAAAAAACTCACAGGGCCCCTCACAAACACGGCCATAAATTGCCACTGACTGGTACCTTCTGTTCCCATTAATGTATTCAGCAGAAAAACACAGGAATTGCTTTCATCTTCTGTGTTAAGAAGCCAGCTGGTGGTATATTGTTAATTGCTTGATGAAGTCTTTGTCCTGTTCACCTGCAGACTACCCCCACCCTAGACATAAAAGCCATTTGTGGGAACACTTTCAAATGTCACACGATCTCAAACGTTGAAGTCTACCTCAACCCTCCTCCGCCAACTCCCCCATCAGACCACCCGAAAAGGTCAGGCACGCAATTGGTCAGGTTGTAAAGCACATAGTAAGATATCTTGTAGTAAAATACATTAAAATAAATTTTATGTATTTTAAATTTTTTACGTCGTGGCTCACAGCTTCGTTTGGTGGAAACGCAGTGCACAGAACAGATCCTATCGCACTGAAAATGTGTGAAGAAAGGGCACGTTACGTTGCAAAGGAGCTGGTCAGGAGTCCAATGAAAGCGATCAGGGCCCCACTGACCGCCGTCTTCCTGCAGCCAAAGTGATCAGTGAACATGCTGACCACAGGGGAACAGAAGAATATCATGCCTATGGCCAGTGCTCCAACCCAGGCTGAAAAAAAACAGAGAGAGAGAGAGAGGGAGAGAGTGAGAGTGAGAGTGAGAGAGAGAGAGAGAGTGAGAGAGTGAGAGAGAGAGAGAGAGAGATGGAGAGAGGGGGGGGAGAGAGAGAGAGAGACATAGTTAATACAATTCAGTCGTGGCTGTATGTTCCAAATCCCAGACTGCACGCCAGGAAATAAAATCAAAATAAAGTATAAACATTGTGATTTAAAACTAGGAGGACATAAGCTTTAGGAAATGCCGGTAATCCCCTTTGAAGTATATCCCCTTCTACATTCCCCTTCTTCTCATGAAATGAATATACAATGTTCATATACAGGATATGATAAATAAACACTTTCATAATCAAGTAACCACAAATTTGTGTGGTTTCCTTATGGGAGAGGCCACGTGACATCACATGGTCATATTCAACTGAGCTGAAGTACAAAAGGATGCGTTTTCCCCTAAAATAAATAACATACAAATGGTAATTACTCTCAATGGGCATCTGTTAAATTAGGTTAAATAACCAAATCTAAAGTCAAGTCACATCCAATCACTGACGGGGAGCCTCTCATTGGTTTTAACTGCAAGCATAACAAGACAAAATAAATACTGACAGTGTAAAAGGAACTCTGTGTCTCTTAATACAATTCATGCAGCTATAACTTTTAACCGTGCATCGTAATAACTTGACATATCGACATTCATTAACATCCTAATACTCTTTGCTCTCATAGGCCTCATAGTCCCACACTGTGCTGAGAGCACCACTGCCCAGCAGCCTCACTCCACAGCAGCCATCCCGGCTCGGTCTGGAGGGATTTAGCTGAGTGCACAGTACTGTCAGGCCTGAAGGACAAAGCCGTTCAGTGTGCATTCAGGAATGCTAGCGCATGGAGTGTGTGCAGGAGCAGTGTGCCAGGACTGTCGAAGACGTCTGAAAAGCACACAAAAGACTGCAAAATACAGGGCCTTCAGGTGCATAGCTGCTGCCTGGCACAGTCCAAGGACGCATACGCACCTCACTTAAAGCCTCCTCAGTCAGACTTAACCTAATCCGCCAGGGGCACTTTCCCCATTTGTCGCTACCGTTCCCAAATGGCAACAGGTTATTCTGTGCCAAGAACATACAGTTCCGTCTTAGAAGGCCAGCCACTGTCCTCAGCCTTTCAACTACAAAGGGTCAGAATTATTAACATATCAATACTGGAGATTAAGACAGCTCACCAAGAGCTGCAGGCACCATTAAAACTACTGGGAAATTTCTGAATGGTTTCAGACTGATGTCAGATTAGTATCATTGTGAGTACCTAAGACTGGATGGAAAGTTGAATTCCAAGCACCTCATAGATGCTTCTTAAATGCCGGATTGAATAAGATGTCCATCAGAGGTGTTTTACTAACATGCTGTGATGCTTGTCTTGGTTTCCATTCAAGCATTTTAAGTCTTAAGAAAAGCGTTGTTGTTGCTGGAAGGGGTGAGTAAACCTTTCATTTCCTGGAGGAAATCACCGGGCAGGGGATGGAGGATGTTGTTATTTTGTGAAATTAAACTTCTGGAGTTACTTTATTCCGAAATACAAAAATGGAGTGTGACGGAAATGACACGCCGACAATCGCCAGTCAGTTCTCATTTTATACAGGGCAGCAGAAAAAAATGAAATATGTAGGCCTAATGTTGGTCTGTGCATGGTGCCTTTATTCATTCGAAACCCCTCTGTTCTTTGGAATAAACTGATTCACTTGGTCATTTTATCTTTTACGAATCCTCGCTCTCGGCATTATTTAGAATTAGTCACACAGTCGAATATAACTAAGCACTGGTTTCTTTTCTTTTTTAAAACAAGATACATGTTTTAATAATTATGTTGTGAAGCCCGCCAAATAATATAAGACGCGGTCCTTTCTCTTCACGGAGATGAAGACTAGCCCCTTCCAGAATAGCAGGCCTGTTGAAGAACAACCTGAGGCAGTGCACTTTACAACATACTGCATTGCTTAAGGAAAAGAACGATCAGTTTTGGTCCTTATGAAGACTCCATGTGCTCTTATAACACTGATGGATTGTTCTTCAGCATTCAGAAAGAGAATATCTGAAAACTGACAGAAGTCTCATTGCGCATACTTCAATGTTCATCTTCTTCTACAGCCCATAAACACAGTGAGAAACCCTTGGTGGCCTCGCTGCAGTTTGCTACTAAAAAATTAATTTCATGCTATTTTCATGCGTATAGGTCTTATCATTTTACAGAAAAAGCTGTCTTTGAGTTTGAGTCCCCCATTTTCAGTTGTGCAAAATTAAGTTGACAGATGACTGACAAGTGTTAACTGTTGCTCAGGTGTTTTCTTTGGATTGTTCACACATAAAATAGCAGTGAGTGTCTAGTCTTGGTTTTATCCTTTGTTTTCAGCCTTTGTTTTCATCTGTGGAGATTGCATTTGGAGTCAGCAAGCACAAACCATCATGAAGACCAGAGAACTACGGCTGAAAAACAACGAATCTGTAAGCTGAGAGAACAGAAATATTCAATTAGAAGAACAGCACAGAAACTGAGCAGCCCAATATCAAGTACAGCATTCTAGAAACAACTGCAGTTGATGACGGATAAATCCTAAGAGCTGTGAAGAAAAATCCTAAAATCCTAAAACAGACATCACCAGCAGTCTCCACAGGGCAGGGCTGAAAATACTACAAGCCACCATACACAGAAGACTTACAGAGTAGAACTTCAGAGGCTACATTACAAGATGCAAGCTTCTCTTCAGCAAGAAGAATCAAAAGGCCAGATTAGAATTCACCAAAAAAAATTAAAAAAACAGAGATGTGCCAGAAAGGTTCTGTGAAAAAGTGATACCAAAATAATCCTTTACCAAAGCAATGGAAGGCCAAAATGTACGGAGAAAGGAAGGGACAGCCCATGATCCAAAGCATACCACCTCATCTGTGAAATATGGAAGAGGTAGTGTCATGGCTGGGGCATGCACGGCTGCTCCTGGAACAGGCTCACTCATCTCTATTTATGACAGAATGGAGGCTGGCAGCAGCAAGATGAATTCAGAAATTCAGACAGACATTGTCTGGCTATGTACTAAGAAATTCCT
The DNA here is from genome assembly GCF_013347855.1 of Anguilla anguilla. Lineage (NCBI taxonomy): Eukaryota > Metazoa > Chordata > Actinopteri > Anguilliformes > Anguillidae > Anguilla > Anguilla anguilla. Next base: position 10,791,733 of record NC_049203.1, read on the forward strand.
CCAACCTCATTGGCTGGTGCTGCATCCTACACAAAGACAATCACCCAAAAAACACTGTCTATACAACAAAAGCATTCATCAATGTGAAAAAGTAGAACATTTTGGACTGGCCTAGTCAGTCACTTGATATATTTTTAATTGAGCAGAAGACATTTCACTTGCAGAAGATGAGACTGACAATAGAAACCTCCCAGAAACAAAGATAAACTGAGAGCGGCTGCAGTGAAAGCCTGGAAGAGCATTTCCAAAAAAGATACCAAACGTTTGGTGATGTCAATGCGTCACAGCCTTGATGTAGTTCTTGCACTTAAGGGCAATGCAACCAAATATTAAGATTTTATTGCTTTGATTTACTTAAGTTCATCCATTAACATAATTTTTCACGGCTGAAAATGTGGGACCCAACACAAAAACAGCTGTTCTGTAAAATGGCAAAACATATACACATGTAAATACCATGACATAAAAGCTGATTGTCTGCAGTTTTGTCTTAAGTATTACGTATACAGCAAAAATAACACATTTTACTCTGTTACCTTACTTTTGTTTGGCACTGTATGCAACAATACACAGTCAAAGCCACAACTATCAAGGGTATGCTGTGAGTTTTGTGGGCCAAGGCTGAGATTTACAATGCTTGACATGCCTGAACATAATGATGAATAATGATTAAAAAATGTTCTTACATGCCATAATTCGAACTGGTCAACACTGCCAAAATGGCCCTGCACAGGCTGCATTAGGAGAGCGTAAAGAACATTTGTGAAGCATATATATAATGGCAGCAGTATGTTGCCCATTTTAGGATAACTCACTACCTCTTATATACTCCTTCCCTTCTCCCTTCTCACCCCTTAGCAGCACACATAATCTGTCCATCATTCTCTCCTCCTAATCTCTTCGGTGTTCTTAATAATGTAGCGACAAAATGAGCAAGCTAACCAGCCAATGTTAGCTTGCTGTCAAAATAGCTTTTATCGCCATCCTGTTGCTAACCGCTCGTTGTTAAGACGAGATGGTGATGATTGCTGGAAAATTCCCTACTTGCCACTAATTGTGAAAACATTCAAAAGTTTATGTGATCAAACAAAAGCACCTCTGCTACTCAATCCAAAACCGATAAAGAAAATCTAGTGTAAATGTGAGATAGCTTTGATGCTGCGCCGAATTTGAAAAATAAGCGAAACAATGTGACAAGGAAATCACCAGTGGGCCAACATAGCCTACATATTTCTAGATCTTGAACAAATAAAACACACGCTGCTGCGTATCTTTTCACCGATGAAGGACTTACGTTAAAGTTTGCTAAGTGTACATCTGCTGTGCATGTACCTCTGACAGCTTCCAGCAGCTTTGATATGATTTTTTTGAAAGCACAAATGAGAGGAGTATCAATAAGAGAGAACGAGATCAGTCTATTCAGCGTGTGACCAGCATGGAGCGAGGAGTATGGTGGAGATGTTTTTCACGGTGAGCAGATAGGATCAGCATTACGGACGAGGATCGGCCTCGGTTCTGGCTTTGTGCCGCTCAGCACATTAACCCCACCAGCACGTCTCGCCCTCCGCCTGCTTAGCCTGTGTATGTGTGTCACCACAATCCTGAGCAGGCGTAGCCCGCTTCGAAATGGCACACAGAAAATAACCAAAAAGGCATGTGTAGCCTACGTTTCTTTTTTTTTTCTTTTTTTTTACACAATGTGAGCTGGTAGCTTTAAGATTAGAGAGCGGATAAAAATCATATCACACCGAATGCCTTGAAAGGCGTTTTTCTGCATGTAAAGGAAAGCACTGCTGGAGCATGCAGCATGCAGAGCACGATTACGAAAAGATTTAGAGCGATGAGCAGCATCTGTGCTCACGAAATGCCACCTAAGGTACAGAAACACAGCTTCAAGGCCTCATTCAACGGAAAGTCAAACGAGGCTAAGACTTTCCACAACATCAAGAGAAGGCCTCTGTAACGTGGGTAGATCTGAGGCAGATCTTGAACCACCAACCTCGGCAGCAGCTTCGCACTGCAAATGACACGATTAGCCTGCCGGGCTTAAGACCCAAGTTTCTAAGCATTGGGAGCCAATCGCACTCTTATTTCCTTCTCCAGAGGTGACATGACGTTCTGGAGCTACGAACTACGCTGCTTATGGATCATTTCCCCCCCACCCCCGCCATGAATCTGAGGCATGCTCAAGGCATAAGAGCCCCCCCCCCCCCCCCCCCGACGAGCACTTCTAGCTCTCATCCAGGGAAACGCCAAGCCAGAATGAACCAGTCCCGGTTCAAAGGATGCCAAAGCCGGTAAAAGTTTAACAAGACCACCATACACACTCCCCCTCAAAGGACCTGCACTGTTTGTGCCAAGTCTGCTCGCCCGTCTACAGGGCTGGCAATAATGCCAATGACATTTAGGAACAGTGCGTGCTGATGAGAAAGCAATGCTTTTTGGGTCACCCACCGGTTAAATATTACCCCCCTAGGTAAATCATCCCAGCTTGCCTAGATGTACACACAACAGTGTGTTGTAACAACCGAACAGATGAACTCAAAGGCTTTTCCCTATCCTAAAAAAAAAAAAAAAATTCCCAGAAAGACAAAAGGGAGCCTGAAAGCCACACAGAACAGAATTTGTTCCCTTCAGCTTCAGATCAAATAACCCTCACATCCATCTTTGTTTTATAAATGAAAATGCACATATCCAGCTATGTCTACTTCGGATAATCTGATATCACAAATTTGCCAAAATATAAAGACCGTAATCAGATCTGAGGAAGGTGCTTATTCAGGCATGGAGGGCCTAAGGCAGGGTTTATTCCCCAAACTCAAAACACCATAGAAATTCCTCCCGGCATTGCAATAGGATTAGCCCTACGATTTTCTTGGAATATCCGCCTTGAAAAAGAACACCCAGAAGTTGCTGAGCTCAATTTTAACCACATTCCTGAAGAGGTCAGGATGAATTCAGGATGAACGAGTCCATGTGTGTGTGTGTGTGTGTGTGTGTGTGTGTGTGTGGGTGTGCATGTGTGTAACTGCTTTTCAGAGCAGTCGCATAGCAATATTGGTTTATAAACAAAAACCCACCGTGTCCAATATTTGCCTATATGTGGACAGGGAGTAACAGGGCCGACATCCTCCATCTCTGGAGACAAGCACAGCTTGTATCGGCATTCAAGGCTGAAAGCTGTGGTGAGACCCAGAGGGATAACAAACTTATGATTTCATTAATTTTGTCTCAAGAGCTCAGGCAGATGTACGTATCCTTGTCTGGGGTTGTCCAGTCGTCACTCCTCTGGTTCTGACACGCTGAATGTGCCTTCCAATAAGCTCCGCACTATGGGTCACATGGCTTACTGGGCAGCTGCACCCAGGCTCTGCAAAGACCGACCTGAGTGTTTTAGGTCTTCCGACTCCATCCAGTCTTTTTAAACGCAGTTAAAAACCGACCAGTTAGACTAAGCCTATAACATTGCTTAATTTACATAGCATGCTCATCTATGTGAAGTGGTTACAGTCTTTGGCTCCTGAGTAATGTATTTATTGCTCTGTTCTTCTTATTTCACTTATGTTGATTCTGTTGTTGTTCTGCATCGTGCATGTTTATGCACTGTAATAGCACTTTTGAGTGTGGGAAAAGCGTTTCACAAAATACAATGTATTATTATTCTTAGACCTATTATTATTAGAGTCCCGGACCTCACTATGAGGTTCTTTCCCCCACCATCTCTCCCACATGAGTTCAATATCAAGCACTACTGTAAGATGCACCAGACCTCAAGTTTTTTTTTTTTCTGCAGTACTGTCGTTTCATTCAAACCTTGCTTCCCTCGGGGCTCGGAGAGCTAACGAGACGCACTGCCCTCTGAAAAGGGATCAAGTGCAGGGGACTGGGATTGAGCTTGCAGGATCATAATTAGACTTAACATGGATTTAACAAGCTTTAGGGTGTGCCAGACAACTCCTCCACACATCTTGACATTATTGTTCTTAAGTGTGTCCTCCTCAGGGTGGGTATACTGCTGCAAATAATTACCCAATCATCTACAGCTTGGAACAGGAGTCTTAAGACATACATCTGACAAATACACATGCATATTGATCCTCATTTCAACTCATTTCAACATGTAGCACATAATGTAATAGCGTTCTCATCTTACCTTGCTTTAATTTCAATTTAAAACAAAAAGCACCTGGGAAATAATAGCCCAATCAAAAAATTATTACAACAGCAATTATAATAATAGTTTACAATGGAATAATTATGCATTCACAGAGTGAGTCATTATCTCTCATTTAAAATATTGTTTATGAAAATAACAGTGCATCTCCAGGCTCAAGTGGTAGGAGCTGCAGGAGACTTGGTTTGTTGTCTTCCACAGGGAAAGGCGTAGAGGAGTGTTTGAAGCAAGAGGCTTACATGCCAATTCTTAGAGGCCATGCCTTGTACTTTGTTGATAGAATACATACACACACACAAATCACACACACAAATCACACACACAATCACACACACACATCACACACACAATCACACGCACAGTCACACACACAAATCAACCTGGTACTTTTATTAAGACTCTGGCCTGGATTCAATAAACATTTGCCCTCAGGTCTTTTCAATTAAAGACAAGAATTTATTTTCTTCACAAGCACATCGAGTTCAGCAATCACTAAAACTTACTACAAACTGAGTTATGTGAAAAGCAGTACAACGCCTGCATTTACACGTATGTCAAAGTTACGGACAAATGTTGATTGAATAAAGGTCTCCACGTACGAAAGAAGGTATGGAAGGTGGAGAGCAACCAAACACTTTCCCTGGGTTACATTTTTAACATTGCAGACACAGACTAGAATGAGCTAACTAGTACCAACCTAAAAACAAGATCAACATAAACAAAATCAAGGCCTGAACAGTGGCCTCTGTGGAAGGTTATATTGTACTTGCTGACACGTGAGACTGAAATTCCGGAATTTGTGTGAAACACACCTGATAGCAAAAACATGGAGTCATTGGAAAGGACATTTATGGGGAAAATGTATTTAATTGTTCTCCAACTGGTTCAGCAACCACGCTGCCAATCATTACATACTGAGTATTACATAGTTTAACCTTGCAGAATCTACCTGGTATCAAATTACATACCTCGGTTTTCTCCAATGTGTGAGAGATCAAGCAAGCAATGGGGGGGAACTATGATACAACACAAGAAGTATTCTTAAATTATTTGAGATTTCATAATGGAAGGTTAGCTAGACAAAGTACGCTAGACAGACAGAGTTAAACCAAACGTAGGTGGCTAGGTAGCACTCCTTAGAAGGACTGCTAGCAAGGTAGCAAGACTTATCAACATATTCTCAGCAAAGTACTAGCTGGCTTGGTAGCTTAAAGTATTACGCTGATCGCTCATCACTATTACCTGACACCACAATAAAACATGTGATGTTTTAAATAGTCTGGCACAGTTCCATTTTAACTCTGAAGTTAGACGGACCCAGAGACAGCTGCTGTTGCTGCCAACAGCTGTGTTAGATGGGGACAGGAGCACGGTCATGATCTCCCAGTGATCTCAATCGGGATCCTCTGCCGCGCGCGCTACCGTTGGTTTAGCAGCGCTGTATAAACACGGGGCTAAGCCAGCGCTAACAGGCTGCAGAGCGGATTTCCAGCGGGCACACACCTGCCACTGACAGTGTGGCCATCACATGACTCCTCCTCCACCATCAGTGGGCATCACAGAGAGGCCCCGCCCCCCCCCCCCCCCCCCCCCGCCTTCGTCCACGGCCGTCTGCATTCTGTGCCTGAACAAAAGAGCAGCACGGCTGTCATGTGGTCACACTGTGGTGGTCTGGCCCAGATGCTGGCCAATAAACATGCAGGGAAATCAAACCAACCCTCTGCGCTGTCCCAAAAATAGAAGATAAATCTTACCATACCAAATGTCTTACAATTGTTCATTTCCTGCAGCAGTGGTTCTGAAGTTCGGTCCTGGGGACCCTGGTGTATGCTGGTTTTTGTTCCAAACAACAAATTCCAATTCCAGTAGTTAAACAAACTAATTTTAACCAACTACTAGTTAATTTTTCTTAATTTTTATGTTTTGAGGGATAATATATCTTCTTAAACCACCTTGTCAGAAATGGCTATGCATGCCATGAAGAATAAAAGGTGCATATTCACATTTAAACACTTATAAAAATTTAAACTGATCAAATTAAAGACTGAGGTGTCCAAATATTCGCTCATAAGTCTGCATAACATGGCACTCGAACAAACTATGTTAGAAAACCGAAACATTCCGATCCATAGTTGGTCAGTGACTGCACTATAAAAGTATAGCATAGTTTTGGATTTCTCCCCACGTAGACCCTGGCATTTTTCTAGTTTTAAGGTGAAATTGCGATTTGAAATAGTAGCCGTCAGTTGGGATCTCGGGGGCCCATGATCCCTGCTGCAGGAGAGGGTTGTGAAGCTTCTGAATAATGGGACAGATGTTCATCCCCTGCCGTCATAGCGATTTAAAGGTCAGCATCATGTTTCTCTGTCTGGTTTTGTGTTTATGTGAAATCCTACGAGACGGCGACACGTAGAACTGCGCAGACTGGTATTCATTCACCAGGACTCACCTTGTGATGAATATTTCAGATTGTTGGTGCAGTAGGAAAGCATTATGTGAGTGGTCTCTGGACATTAGGTCTGTGGGGGCAGGCGGACCCAAATCTTACCCTCAAAAACTAACCTCACTCACCTGCGCGTGAGTGATGCCCTGCGGGCGTTTTTGCTCCAAAGCGCTCACCCGCACATCGTTACGGCGCGTTTCAACCGACAAATCATCACCCAAGGTTTCACAGAGGCGCACAGGGGGAAACGAAATGCCAGTGAAGCAGCACTTTTTTTTAAAACCAAGAACTGTGAACTTCCTCTCCCATGAGTACCCACAGCACACGCCATGCAATTCAACCAGAAAACAATGAGCAACAGCACAGTGCAGTTAGAACTAATGCGGTACACTTACACTAGCACAGAACTTCACCTGCTAAATGCTCCTCCATTAAATATGCTGTAATATCTAGCCTCTGGAGCCCTCTCCAGTTTCAGAGGAAAGGCAAGGGGCACTAATCAACTAATACGATTAGATTAGGATTTCATGGTCATATGGAAGTGGTTCTTCTTCACAAGCCTTACAGTAAACCCAACTTCCTCATTGTAGTCTATTTGTTGGGTTGCGCTGTTATATTTGCGTAATCCGTGTGATGAATGTTTACATTCAGAAAGGAACAGCAAATCCCCTTCATCTCCGTACCCACTTTTGGCCTCACATCGATAAAAAGGTTTCTCCAGAAACACAGAACCCAAACAGGCCCGTGTGTCAAGGGACTGAGCAGGTCAAGAAACCACGAGACTGTGGTACACGCTTTGTAGCTGTGCAATGTCAGCATCACAAGTGAAGATCACAAATGCCGCTGACGCATAACAAGCATAGAGAGGTATTCTGTGAAGGTTCCTGGTGTCCTATGCTGTGTCTCCTCCTTCCATTGCATAGAACTGCAAGTGCAGTAAAGCAATTTGAACACATTTGGAATTAACAGTGCTCAGTCGCCGAGTTCTTCCATACGTCGAATCCAATTTAATTAGGCCGATTTATTCATCATTATTTATTAATTAGGCACATGTTGCACAGGGAAGGGACTGAACAAATTGAAATTGGCATTAAACAACCAAAAGGTGTGGCCTATTTCCGACTCTCATTTTATGTTCCTGCATCAACATTTTCAGGGAAATCAACTCTCGATCCGTTATTGTCAAAGTCCTAAACAAAATTATTTTCCAAGAAGGCTCACTTTTCAGTCCAGCCAAGATCTTAGTTACAAAATGACTAATGGTCAACTAATTACACTATTGAAAGCCTGGGAAATTTTAACAAAAAATTAACTCTATTGACAGTCACTGTGACTAATAATTCAGCACACTGTTAGACATGCATACACCAGTCTTTCCCCCCAGTTGAATGCAAATTACAGAAGACAACTGAGGTTAAAGAGGTAAGCTCTTACTTTGCAGAACATATCCCTGAGTTTTAGTGTCACACTGACCTATGTCCAATTAGACGGAGAAGGCAGGTTAGACTCATGCAAGTCCCAGGGGGGACAGAGCTGGCGTATTTTTCTTTTAATGGGGGAAGTCAAACCACACTATTACCAAAGAAGGCATTCGTTTCTTCTGAGGTCTGCCAGTGTATTCTTAATAAGTATGCATTCAATCCCCCTCTGAAAGACAGGTTAGGCAAAAGTACACACCTTGGGCTGCTGATGTTGTGCAACAAGGGTTTAGGGGCATAGTTCACTTAAAACCTGAAATAACCCACTTGTTTGAGAGTAGAGGGAATCACAGTACATAAAATGTACAATAAGATTAAGCTTAAAAATGAATACGAAACACTGGTTCAGCAGACACACAACGCAGTAAAAACAATAAATATCCAAGGCCTCAAAACATTTAGAGTAGTTTTGGTGAAACTGACACCATATTTCAACCCTGATGCACTCCAGAAGAAACTTTTTCTTTCACCAGTGAAAAGAATTCTTGAGGCTGTTACGGCTTTCGACCACAAGAAAGTTTGCACACTTGACTTGACAAAACTCCCCCTAGACTCGACTCCGGGATTTGACAAGAACAAGAAGTTCTTCTGAACTCATCAGTTACCAATTATTTGCAAAAGAAAGCAGCACCGCAATGGCACTATGGGATTTCTGGGAGAGAAGCAAGAGCACCTTTTCAAATAGCGCACAAAAAGCTAAAACAAGTCAAGCATGCATGGTCAAGCAATGACAGAGAATACTGTCAAAACATTGATCATGATCAAATTCAGCCTAAATGTTTAAATGTTATATTTTCATTTAACTTCAGTTACTTGGTTTTAATATATTTTTTTATCACCCTACCCCTGCTGCAAAACTGTTCATTATTCTGGATAGCCTTCTACTTATCATTCTTAGTGGAGGTAATATAATTGCACTATTTATGCGTGCAGACTGATGGCAATAATCTGAGTAACTGTCAAAATGCAGACAGCCCCATAAAAAATACACAAGTAATGACTTTATTTTATGCAATGAAGGTAGCGGTGATTAGCATCAGAAAGAGCTAGCATCAGTGCCACAGCGGCCACTAAGAGAACCATCGTGGCTCAGGCCCGCTGGCTAAGGGCACCCACGTCCATGCACATTACCCAGCATGCTAGAGGGCACCCTAACCAAAAGCTCAGACTGATCCTGAGCCTGCCTCCCCTTCTCATTCTGCCCCTCTTCTCTCTCTCTCTCTCAGGACAACCAAAACACATTAATAATGCACAGTGAAGAAGCTCATTAAGAAAAAACAGGGTCTGCTTGGCTGAAGAGCAAAACAGGGAAAAAAATTTAAAGGAACAGCAGCCAAATTTCCAAGGGCTACGCCACCAGCATCGGGGACCAATGCGCTGTGACAGGCTCTGAGGGAAAATCTGCTCAGCGTCCCAGGACCCAGATCGCGGGGGCTTTGGGAAGATGTCCTGCTTCCGCAGGGCCACATACACGCGACACACGCTAAGCACAGAACTCTGCGTTAACTGCCATCACCCACCAGCACCGACGATGCAATACTATTCCACCAAACTACAGAAAAGTGAGCTGCCACAATATTTCTAAAAAGTGAAAAAGTAAATGTTTTATTCTTTGTGGCACAGTTGATGCACAGAACAGATTTTTTTTTTACCTCCACTCGAAGCAGGAACGCATGCATTCTTCCTGCCTGTGACTCTGTAACCACTGAATACTTTTAACTGAGGGAGAACTGTCCCTGCAAAAATAAAATAAATGCAAGGTGAAATTCAATCCTCTTGGCAGCGTGACAAATACCCTGGAAAAGGGGTTTAAATAGCCTTTCATTTCCTTGATGAATGGGACTGGTATTGAAAAGCACTCCTCAAAACTGTAAAACTGTTTTTTTCAGTTATGGGCATGGAGTCTCGACACCAACTTGAATCTCGGCGATGGACCGAATCTGAGGAAAGGCACATCGCAGCATGGTTCTACATCAATGCTCACAGCATAGGGAATGGAATAAAGAGGCACCCATGCTGGCTTTGGTCACTTTCATAACTTCCATATTAACTTTTCCAGCAATGTTAGCACCTTCCCTTTTCACACAGCTAACAGCTAACAGCAATCTGTTGTTCTTACAGTTTGATAGCATTCATGCATGATGGCCCCAGTAACAGTTGTCTGAACAACTGCGGCTGTCAAATGCTCAAAAACAGATGTGGACGTAAATCAAGAGCAAGGCCTAACCGAGACATTGGCCAACACAGTCGTTTTGACTTTGTTGACTTCAGCTTATTAGCCAAGATAAGTCGTTTGCTAATGTTTTCTAATGAAGAAAAGGGGATCCTAAAAGCTTAATCTAAAAGATAAATTACATTTTCTTTAACTCTGACTTACTAGCCAGAGAAGCTGGCTGACTTCAAGTAGTTTGATAATGAAAAAAAGAATACAGTTATCAACCTGCCACATTTTAATGTGCACGTGCACATACTGAAACTTTAGCAGCCTTGGTTTAATTAGGCTGCATGACATTGATGCATGACTGTAACTATATAGAAAGTTATGTAAGGCATAATTGATTTTGTGTACGTGCTCCATCTACTTTCTTTGTTTTTGCAGTAGTAAGAAACAGTGTAGCTGGGTGCACATATTAGTGAAACAAGTTAGCTTTTGTGTGCTTGATCCATTTATGACACGGCTTTCTTCACGCTTCCAACTCTGAAAGTGCCAAACATTTCTGTAAATGTTGGCGTGTTTTCAGTTGGTGAATTGCAAGTCTAAATTAAATTTTTTATGCTAACTCTCGCTCTCACATAACGCCCAAATGGCTATAACATTCTGCAAGTTCTGTAAAAATCTGAGGCAAGGTTACATGTGTGAAAAAGGTTTCTGTTTCTATTTTCTGCAGTATCATCTGTCAGCCAACTTACTAGTACGAGGAAGACAAAAGAAAACCCCAGGGGGTTCGATTTGGACAGCTGTGCGATAAAATATTGAAAATGGCATTTTAAAAAAAACATTTCTGCCCCAAGAATATCATTGGAGGTATCTAAAATTTTTTGATTGTGATGAATAACAATGATAATTTGGTACATTTGGCAGCAGTAATGGTTCCCTTCAGGGACGGTTCTAAGTTTAGGTGACATAAGCGGTCACCCAGGGCGCCGTCTGTATGGAGGGCACAAACCATCTGTAGGGCAGCAAAAGAAAAAAATGTGAAAATGATAGTTGGCAAAACCACACCCCACCCCCGTCATCAATCTCTCTACTTACAATCCCTCACCTCCCCCGCCCCCACCAACCTCTACCCCCCCCCTCCCAGTTCTGTGATCTTGCCAAGGGCGGCAAGAAGGCTAGAACCAGCCCTGGTTCCCTTCAGTCATTTGATAACCACTAAATACCCCTCAGAATGAGACAGGTTTAGCCTGACGGTGAATGAGACGTGAAGGAAAATATGCAATAAATAACTTCATGATGTGCCCCACTCACTCACTCACTCACACACACACACACACACACACACACAAACATTCACACAGACACACGCGCGCACACACACACATGCATACACACACACACACACACACACACACACATCACACATCACAGCACACTGTACTTATGAGGAAAGTATGTTCACCTTATCAAACATAACGATGATGAATGGCAAAATATGTGCTCTGTAAGGACTGGACTGTGCTTTGCGTTTCACACTGCCAACTTGTCATTGCACACAGGCTAATCAGAGCACTTCAACACAGACCAGATTCAGTCCTTTCTCATAACTTACTCCACACAAATCATAAGCTATTGCCACTTTGCAATGCAAGGCAGCGAAGCTCAGTCAGTGAAACATTAGATGAAGGCAGGTCCTTGTGTTTATTTGTATTTTTATTTACAGTGTTAAGAGCAAAGTATTGTCTTGGGCCCAACTCAAATAAAATCTGGTTATCAGTGGGTTCCTGTCTAGAGTGAGGTGGAACTAAAAAGGAAACGCCAGCCATTCAGGCTTTCTATTTCATGGAGGCCCAGGTGGTGACAGTACAGAGGTCTTGAGAATCCCTTTTCAAATCTGAACAGGTAAAAACGACAACCTTGATACCTCTGGCAAAAAAAAAAAAATCTTATCTACCACCGAAGGGAGCGCTGCATAAACTTGCCAGTCACGACATGGGAAAGTTTGAGAAGAGAAAAAAAACCTGTGAGCAGAAGAAATCACTCCTTGATAGCCTAAATACAAGGCCGCAAATTTCACTGGACACAACGGACAGCTATCAAATGGGCAGAGAGAGCAAAAAAGACGACAGGCGTGCTGGTACGCATGCATGCTCTCACACACGGGAATGCAAACACAATCACACACTGACCCAGCCCATGAGCCAAGCCCGTGGAACATCAAACCAAAAGAGCCGGACTGCGGACTGCTCTTGTTAAGGGCGCTGTTCCAGTGCGTGGACGGGCCTCGTGGTCCACAATCGAATCCCAACTGTGCCTGTGATGACTGTGGTCAGCATCCCCACAGGGCCACACATAATTAGTAGCAGTGCCAGCCAGGGACAGGGCCAGCCGTGATCTACATCTTATCACTCTCTAGCGGCCCCCTGCTGGTCAGTTGAGTCCCTGCGGTCTGCTCGCTAAAGCTTTATATGAAGTGTGTTCCTCTGACTACAGGCTGTATATGATTGGGTTTACCAAATTGGGGGGAAAGCATTTTTTTATTTGAAAAGGCCATTGTGGGACATTGAACAATAATAAATTAATAAAGAACAAGAAAACAACAGTAAAATTGTAACCTCCGATAAGCTGACAGTAGTCAAGCAAATCAGCAGAGGTAACTGCATCTTTCGTTGCAGGTGGTATGGCATCAATTTCATAATGAAATTATTTTTTGTTTGCAGGTTTTGATGCCGTAGTTCAGTTCAATTGCTGGTTACTGCTTGGCAGGCAGCCTTTTCCTAGTCACATTACAGATTATATGTACCCATTTCCTTCTGTGTACTAAGCAGCTAATTCTAGTCTGGCATTTGTATTATCAAATCTGGTGTTAGCAGTTTATGCATGTTTCCGTTCAGAACTCCACAACACATTAAATCAGCATTATAAAATAACTGACATTTTCAGCAAAAAATTCACATTTCAAGTGTGCCTTTACATCTGACCATCAGTCCCCAACTGTATTTTGAAATTTTACAGGTGATAAATAGGTCTGGCTACTTCATTCTAAAGGGACAGTTTTATCTTAAGGTGGTCTTTTTTTATTTATTTATTTATTTTTTTTTTTACAAATGACTGAAGGTTTAGTGCGATAATAATTCTGACAAAAATTTTACAACCACAGTTCCACAAAAATGTCACATTTTGAGCTCTTGGGCAGATTTAAAGCATGGGTGTCACAATCCAGTCCTGGAGGGTCGCAGTGACTGCTGGTTCTCTGTGCGTATCAGCACCAGTGATTAATTTAAGTCATAGACTGGCTGAAGAATTCATTCACCTTAACTGACAGGAAGGAACCCACACATTCCTGCAGACACTGTGGCCCTCCAGGACTTCAGTCTGACACGTCTGATTTAGAGCATACGGTCCTAAAATATTATTCTGTAGGGGAGCTAAAGAAAAATAACTGTTAAACCAAATCTGCAGGGGCATACCAAGAATAGAGGTGTATTATTTCTCAGGCTAATTACAGATGCCAGTACATTTTACAGAAGACTCAGACTGCATGGCTGAGTGTAGGAATTTACTAATGGAATGATGGATTTTACTTGAGAGACGTGAGCCTGTACTGGCTAAGCTAGTCCCCATGGTCTGAATACGGTACAAAACAGCAACATATTTTCTGAAGGAAAACAAGCCTTCTTTTGGAAGAACAAGTTCATAAGCAGATCTACTCACAGATTTTTGGTCTTGTTCTTTTTGGAAAGATGAAAAATTGGACATTTGGAAAGATATAAAATTCAGATTACAATGCTTTTATTAACTGATCTGCCTAATAATTAAATTACTTTTTGTACAGAATATGTTAGAAAAATCATCATCTTAGTCTTATTTGTCAAAAGAGTTAAATTGACCTACTGGGATATAAATAATTGTTGGATTATTTGCTGATGTCCCATAATTGTTTGTCCTTTGAGTGGCATACAACATTGTCTTCAGTGAAATGTTTCTACGCTGTAGGAAAATGTAAAAGATTACAGCAACTTGCTTGCAACAATTAACCAGCAAGTTGATGTAACTCAATTAACAGCAAAGCTACTGTAGTTTTAATTACAATTATAAATAGAAACGGCAGATATCTGGCTCGGCTCAAACTGGATCTCTAGGGGAACTACTGCACCAAAGACGAATTCACCGCTAGCGGAGCGGTCAGGCAGCCTCTACGGACGCACCACCCTACCGCTACGCCGCACCCTACCGTCCACAGAGCGTGCCCTTACGGACATGCCACTCACAGGCTGCCACACCTGTGAGGCACCGCCCTGTCCCCCTCGTCCCCCCCCCCCCCCCCCCCGACTTATGACACCAATGAAACAGCAGGGATCTGGCGAGGCTTGAACTCGGGTCTCCAGGGAAACAGGCAGCCGCACTAGCCACTAGTAGTTACAGTAGGCGAACCGCAAGGCTACAATATTATTTTCGAAAACCAAAACTCCTATAAAAGTTGATGATTAATTTCACCTTCAAGAGACTGTGGTCAGAAAAAAATATAAATATAAATAGTTCACGTTAGTGCAGCTGACTGGTCCTTTTCCACATTAAAGGAACATAACTTTATTTTGGATTACAGTAAAGGAGGACTGCTGCAGTACTTCATCGGCCATAAAGAATTCACATAAAAACTATAGTAAATCTACAGCGAAATGCTGCATGAAACAACAACAGCAAAATACAGTTTATAATACAGTAACATTGCTGCTGAAATGAGTAAACTTCCTAACAGTGTATGCGTTCACCAATATTTGGTATCAGGGGAGCTTTCCTCTGACAGATTAAGCATGAATGTTCCTATTCTTGAGAGCTAACTAGAACTCGGTATTAAAAATTCATAAAACGATGTCTGCAGCACCACTGAACTGAGAAAATGCGTCACCCCTAAGCCTCCTCTCTGTTCATTTTTTTGCCTCTCAGTAGTGGATCAGGCTTGCTTTGGCGGTCCAATTAAATCCTCGCTTACAAAAGAACAGTGGGGCTATTTTTCAAGATTAAAATCAGACAGGCAGAGGAAAAAAAATGTAAAAGAAAAATAAACAGAAACAGGAGGGTAAAAAAAAGCATGTCACCGTGAACTCTTTGAACAGGCTGAACGAACACACTGGGGTTAATACAGCATCGCCTAGACCCTTATTTTAATCTGATTATATGGTATCACCACGCTGTCTGTTAAGATGAATCTTGGGGGGTTTTAGGGAAACCCGAGTATTGAGCCAGCGAGTGAACTACATTGGTTCAATGATCATCTCTCCGCTCCCCTCTCAGTGATTTACAAAATTGTACGTCCCTGAGGAACAGCTGGTCCACTGAGGAAATTGAGCTAATGAGCTCCAGTAAGAAGCAATGTAATCTGTACCAGACGACAGCGGGATTGAGGGTGCACTAAAACCAACGAACAAAAACAAGTACCGCAGGTCTACAATGTGCTCAGCTCTGCAGAACACGCTGTCTCCGCGACATAACACCACGTAGGCTCAGCTTCGAAGCAGACTTTATGGCATCTTTGCGTAATTAAAGAGATTTAAAAGGCTGGGATCACGAATACGAAATAGGAATAAAAGCACAAGAAACTAAAGAGTGTGGCTAGACTTTGCCTAATCAAGGGTGAAGGACAAAATTGTCTCATTCTTCATTTTAACCGAAGCGTAGGAATAACCAGCTCTAGTCCATACAATTTGAGGATGATTTATTTATTTATTTATTTTTTAATCAGAGGAAGATTACTGTGGTCTCACTAGGACCCATGTAATAGTTGAACAGCTGTGGTGGATGAGATTGCATTGTCAGACCAATCTATGCACAATCCCTGGTGAGTGACTGTTAGACAATCAAACAGTGCAGAGGGGTCAGACCAACCCTGTCAGACAAACCCAGCTGCACAAACTCATAGGCTACTGGAAACACTGGAAGAGAGGCCCCGATCTTGAAGAATTACTCGAATTTCAATGTGAACACATCTGATAGTGGAATTTCTGTAAAGGAGGGGGACTAAAGACAAGCAAGAACGTTCAGCCATTCCATCTCTGAGCTTGGCCTTGGTTCGGTTTCTGTATCAATGAGTAGCCTAATACTTGCAAAGCAAGCTATACACTGCATCCTCTGCTATTCCATTTAACTGGGTTGTTCAGAAAAGTACGCAACAAGCAATGGAAAAATCATTTCTAAAGGTCTGAAATTTCATATGTGATTACTGACGCACAAAGTTAAGGGCCTGTTCAATGATCACATATAAATGCAACAAAAAAAAAGTGACTTCAAAGGTTAACACCAAATATGACGCACAGCCACATTTACAGAAACCTGTAACCATGGCAACAGCTCAATGTTCTTTGGCCCTCATTATGCAACTGCGTGAGGGTATACGAGGTGCCAGACAAGTCAGATCAGTCTGAGAGTGGGATAGGTGTCGAGGATTAGTGGAGGAGGTAAGGGTCTAGCAGTAGGCTCAGTGCTGAAGGCTCATCCCCTGGTAGGTCTCCAGTTAACAAAGTCGTGTGGGGGTACAATTAAGCTAAACCTGAAACCAATTTACTGCTAGGCAAAAGACATGATGTTATTTACATGCATATTTACATGAACCATCTTTCAGATTTACTTTTGGACACTTGTCTCCACCTCTGCCACTACAACAAGTGTTACTGTCCATAGAAGCTTTATCCTTTACACTATAGCACATATCCCATCCTAGCATCATTCATTAAGCTCTTCTTCTTGACAGGATATATACACACATATTAATAGTAAGCTAGCTCTAATTCACTGAAAGAACACTATATCTTTTTGAACAGCATTATTGTCAAGAGGATACAATGAACTCTCTGGCTAATATTTTCAGGAAAGAGCAAGAGCTGTGAATTTAAACAGATCTGCTCTAACTATATTTTAGTTTCAATTAATTTCATAAATACTGATTTCAAATGAGGAAACTTTTTTCCCTGCTCAGCCATTTAATACATGATAACCTCCTCTATCACCAATCATCTCCAACATTGCCTAAAATACTTGAAATGTTAGAACTGTGCTAAAACTAAAACAATAAATAAATAGGCTATGCTTTCTCATCTACATAGTCTTGATAACACGGCAGAGCACAGGCTAAAATAACATTTTGATACACAAGTATTATAAGTTATGGTATTGTAATTACAAGCCTCTGGATGTCATTTAACTGTTCCTATCCGTAGCCTACTGAACCACCGGAGTAAAATACTCTCGTTTTGTAAGTCTGTCTTGTTCACTTAGTCTAGTTTACCACCAGTGTCTCCAGCATCAGCACCAACAACCGTAGGCCAGTCAACAGGTGTTCCTCTACTCACCGACTTTAAACTGAGAAGCATGATCACTGCCATCTGCGTGGTCCTTTACGAGCATCATATGTAGAATGCCGAAAGAATTCTGAATTCCAAAAATTGACCCATTGCACCATGTTGCGGCGAAGACCACGAGCCAGCCGAACCCACCCTCGGGTGGCACAAACCCAGAATCGTGACCAGTCGGGGGACCCTTGGGTTTGACCTCGTAGCCTGGATATTCTGGTGGTTCATCAAAGCACCCTGTCTCAATAAGGTGTACAGAGTTGTCGTCTATGGATTTTTCCCCATGTCCATTCCCCTCATCTTGTTTCTCTGAGCTGGTTGCCTTCTCCTGAGTGGTTGGTTTCTGCTCCATTTCAGATTGATCGTGGTCGCGAATAGGTGTTTCGCTGCTCGGTGGCTCCGGCTGATTGTCAATTCCATTTAAACCCATTTTTTCTTGTTCTCGTTCGTCTGGTTTATGATCAACTAAGGTCTCAGACGCATTGTTGTTTTCAGTGCGCATCCTTTAACACAACCTTCCTTTCGCTGTCCAAGCTAGCTAACGTGGACTAGCAAGACGATAATGGATCCAACTAATAGCCTACGCACCGATTGAAGATTATTTTAACACTGTCTAGTTACCTGAGATTAAAAGTACCAAAAATACCGTAGACTAGCGTTTGTCTATTCAAAATATTTAGATGTCCATCGATGGAAATCTGAAGCGCAATGAAGACAGTAACGAGAACGTTTGCATACTGTCAAGAATCGTGTACTTAGTCCAATACTCTCTTGCCTTTCCGGGCAAATATCTTGGCCTGAAGACGTCCGCGTTTAATTTATCGAGCGCCAAGTAACTGGTGGTATAAACCGAACAAAATATGCGACTGTTCTTGGTCCAGATTCTCTTTCGCACTCAGATCACTCGCGAAATGCATGCAGTATTTTCTGAACTGTAAACACAGATGAGAGTCAGCTCCTCCTCTTTCACTTGTTTTATATCCGCCACTCGGAAAGGCTCCCCGAACTCGCTTTCTGTGGGTCCGTCGGCGTAACACCCACATAACCTAAACAGAATAAACAACCTTCATTCACCAGATTTCCCCCGCCTCCTCAAACCGTCATTTCCAATGGGCTGTCCGAGACACCGATTTAAAATTCCAACAGCACAAGCTTACGGAATGAGACTAAGATCGGACCGCCCTCTTCCCAACAGTCTCTCCCAGGCATTTGATAGATCGCTAAGTGAACGCAGCAGTTTACGTGAACGGCGTTGGCCAAGTTGACTGTTGAACCTTCGCGATGCTATATTCCCTAATGTAGCAAGTGATGCTTATTTGTTACAATACCGATACCGTGTTGCTTATGCATATGTAACAATATCGAATGTAACGTTAATGTTATTAGGCAAGAAGTCAAAACAACCATGGCTGCCAGGTTTGGTGTATTAGGCTAAATCATCTAGTTATTGCTGATTTGGCATTAACCTCTTGAAATATGTACATATAGGCTAGGAATAGCTTGTCAAGTGTTGACAAAATAAACTTGAGATTTGTTTTTTAAAAAGGTGAAAAATCAAAATGATCGAAGCCCCCTTGAATTGTACAATGCCTGTACAACCTCAACAAAACTCACCTGGTGTCAGTTTTATAATAGGCCTACTGTATTTGCTTTATTTGTGGTTTAGGGTCTCTTCTGGAAACATAAGCCACGATAAAGATTAAAAATGGTTGTTCTTGAACAAGAATCATAAGTTAAATTTAAGTTATTTCAGAATAAATACCAATGTTGTGAAAGCTATGGTATATCTGTATGCAACATTTATAAATTGGGTCAAAACATGTCAACCCACATAATGCAACAAAACTTGGTACACATTCAAACAGCAATTATCGTAAGCCACTTTTTTTCTCCTCTGTTTCACCAGGTGAGTCCCATTGAGATCTCTTTTACAAAGGTCAATATGATTTTGGTAATCATAATTACTTTCTTCTGGGTAGGGTATATGTTATGGATGTTTATCCAGTTTTCTCTTGGTGGGGGGGGGGGGTTCATTTGCATAAGCACTGTCCTTGAATATTCCCGTCAATGGTTTAGAAAAAAGCCTGAAGTCTCTGCTGACATCATGATGCCCTTTCATTTGATCTTGAAAGGCAGGCAAGCAGTGGGGCTTAAAAAATGTAGCCCAACCAGTTCTCTGTTTCATTTACCTAATCTAACACAGTTCAAAACACCAAGTACATTTTTTATCGGCATATACAGCTTTTGCCTTTACATTCTCTGTAATAAGCACTAATGTTGGATTGTCCTGAGTGCGTTATAGGTCATAAAATCAGATTGGTGTGTCACAAGTTTCGCCCTCTACGATTATTAAACTGCTAACCTAAGGAATTCAAAAAGTGAGCCTAATCATCACAATGTTGCTTGAACTGTTTCATGTGCTTTGCGTCTTTGCTTAATCAAAATGTTAACAGTAACAAATAGCCAAGCGTAAGTGTGTCCCTGAAGCAACAGGATGGTGATTAAATTGAACTCTCCAGAGTAAAACAAAATTTTTAATAAGGCTTCATCCATCCATTATCTATACCTGTTTATCCTGGGCAGGGTCACGGAGGGTGCTGGAGCCTACCCCAGCATGCACCGGGCAAGAGGCAGGAATGGAATACACCCTGCACAGGCTACCAATCTACCGCATGGCACACACACCATTCACTCACCATTTATTCACACACTCATACCTATGGGCAATTAAGAGTCTACAATTAGCCTACCTGCATGGCATTGGACTGTGGGAGGAAGCTGGAGTACCCAGATTAAAATCAAGGACCTTCTTTCTGTGAGGCAACACCGTACCACCCACTAATAAAGTTTCTCTTAGTGAAACACATAGCCCAGGAGGTAAGAGCGGTTGTCTGGCAGTTGGAGGGTTGCTGGTTTGATCCCCTGCCCTGGGTGTGTCGAAGTGTCCCTGAGCAAGACACCTAACCCCTAATTGCTCCCAACAAGCTGATTGGTACCTTGCATGGCAGCCTTTTACCGTTGGTGTGTGTATGAAATGAGAGGCATCAATTGTAAAGCGCTTTGGATTAAAGCTCTATATAAATGCAGTCCATTTACCACATCAAGTTTATCCAGATCAATAAAGGTGATTACTTTGTTGCACAGTTAATTGTGAATTAACTGTATTTCTATGTGTTAAATAATTGCTAAACAAGAAATATGTATATCACATTTACAATAATGTTTTAGTGGAGTGGGAATTCGTTTACAGGTTCCTGGCATACAATAATATGCAATGAAAGTACATATGCTCCAATAGTTTTGAGTACTGCCTTGTTAAACTAGTTGCAGTAGTTTGTTCTGACATGCAATAACGTTTCCAAGCACTATTCCATTAAAATGGTCCACAAACATATTATGATTGCTTTGAAAGGAATACATTTATCTGACCCTGTAATCGGCTTAAGTTCTTTTTAAAGAAAGTTAAATACTGTTTTAAAACTAATTTCCACATAAATTTGGGTCATGTTGCCACTGACTGACTGGAATATGGGACACAGTATGGTCACACCTGGGCTCAACAGACTGTAGTGTGAAACGAAAGAAAGAAAAAGCGGCAAGTAGTAAAGCAAATAAAAGCCCACATACAGCTACGTAGGCTTGAGTGCACTGTGGCAGCCAGTTTGCAGTAGGCCATAACTTCAAGTATGTTAATATGTTCTTGAAAACGTTTTGTGTACAGTGCCATCATGGGGCCAATCTTTGCAATACATAGTGTGCCACGGTTCAACATGGCCCATACCATCATGTCAATTTATTTGTGAGCCTCTGTGTTTTCCTGATATAATAATAATAATAATAATAATAATAATAATAATAATAATAATAATAATAATAATGCATCGCTAGAATGTATTTAATAGTATTTATTCAGTTAATTTTATCATCGGATGTGACAAGGAAGACTTTAGCATTATAATGCTCAATCTGATGTAAGGAATAAATTAACATGCCGAACGTGGGAACAATTTCTCTGATCAATCAGTCCTCAAAATATATATATGTTCTAAACGGAAAAATAATTGGCTGTCCTTTGTTGTTACACGCTGTC
Source organism: Anguilla anguilla (assembly GCF_013347855.1). NCBI lineage: Eukaryota > Metazoa > Chordata > Actinopteri > Anguilliformes > Anguillidae > Anguilla > Anguilla anguilla. Next base: position 10,813,422 of record NC_049203.1, read on the forward strand.
TGTTGTCATTTTTGAACATAAAATAGCGTAGTACGCTGGAGGTAGGCTACTCAACGTCATGAAATCGGGCTTATCCGGCACTCATTTCCACGTTATGTCCGCTGGAAGCTGACATAGGCTGCTGCTGTTTATTCTTTTTTCTTTTTTTTTTCTCTCGCTGGTACACGTATGTGTTCGTCATGTCATACGTGAAGACGTCATGCTGGCTACTGCAAAATGGCGAGTAAATGCACAAATCATTTAATTAAAAAATTAAATCAATTACTTATGTCTGTCTTTATAACTAAATATATAATTGAATTTCTAACTCAATTTTCCTGCACAAATTCAAATTTACGTTGACGTTTCACCTATGCCCTCGAGTTAACTTCTGAAAAACTCTCTTACCCATAATCCAACAACACCTGAAACGTATCAGCGGGAAGAACAGTTAAAATGGAAGAGGCATGAAATTTTAAGAAGCATGTAAACAAATATCAGATTTTACAGTGCGATTTTCTTGCGACAGCACGTGTTTTACTTTCAGGTTTGGACATACACACAGTTGCGTTTTAATTTAGCCTACTGTATTCAATTGTGACATGCTAGCTAAACCATCTGTTCTTGTATGAGCAATTAATAATTTAAGATAGCTAGCTAGCTAGGCTAGTTAATCTCCGCACACTTTGGTTGGCTATATGATATCGTTGGGATCTGATGTAAATTACCTTATTTAGCTAGCTAACGTTAGCCGAATAGCTTTCAACTGGCCAACTTTATTCAGCTTGTTAAATCGGTTATGGACACCGTAACCTATATTTAATTTAGTGTTTTAAATACTGTTGTGGTTAGAGTTAGTTAGCTGGTAGATGGCTACAGCTACCGTTAGTTATCTGGTAAATAGCGAAAACCACAAATCTTGATGTGTGTGTATAAAGTACTTTTGCTCTGCTGCAATGCTGTCTTCTCACAGGTGACCAGTCCGTTTGGTGAGTGGGACCACAACACGATGGAAGAAGGTGGTGCGGATATAAACTCCCACAAATCTTCAATATTGCTTGAGCTTTGCAGCATCTTGTCCAGCACAGAGAACCTGTGAGTCATCCCCTACACAGTAAGATATATGTCCGTACAGTGTATGCTCCGCAATAAACATCCCAAGCCATATAGGATAATACCCCGTCCATAGGCTGGCTCTGGATAGTCATGTGGCCTCTCTGTGTACTGGTATTCATTCAGTCATTTTGATCAGTTCAGGAAAGTATGTTTGCAGAAGGTATTTTGAATTTACCATGCTTTAGCGAAATAAAATATAGTATGTTTATGCTAGACTGAAACGGCTCAATTTCTTAAATTGCTAAGCAAAACATTTAAAAAAAATTGAATATGAACAAATTGTTGCGGAAAAAGCTACTTTAAGTTGAAGTTGAAAATGGAAGATCTCTGCAGGGTCGTCTGCTTACCTAACATTCATGTCTTTGTGAAAGAGTCGATTAAAAGCGTCCTCTGAAAATACCTGGTTAGATGTCATTCAGCCTAGTTCAACTGCTGAGTGTAACTAACTACCTACCTTGTTATTGTAACAAAAGGTTAGCATAGCACTCTCATTCAGTTTTATTTGAAGCATGGGGCAATGTTAGTTTCACTCCTTCAACTGCTAAATTCGTCGCATGTCTGCAAGCATCTGTTAGGCTGCTGTTTGACAACTAGCTTGAAGCTGGAATTCATTTGACTGGTAGCTACAGTGCTGAATATAGTCTTATTTACACAGCCAAGGATTTGCATGCATTTAATGGTGCAAATGGAACAGATTTGTATTGCTTACTAAAGCAACAAGCTTGAGAGAACTGCTATAACTATAACTTGTATTAGCCATAGTTATTTGTTGCTACAATTTTGGGATTGCAGAATTAGTCAGTAGGCTTATGTGTTCGTGCCATTCACTTAAACTAACTGGCTACATAAAAGTCATGATTTCATGCTAGGGGCTTGACATTAGACGCTATAGTACACATTTATACATATTGGCTGCTGTGCTACGTATTACAGTAACTTCTTCTATTCCTTTTTCTCTTTTTTTTGTTTAGCCAAAATTGTTGTAGGATTGTTGCCTGACACTCAACTTTACCAGCTTTATTTGTGCCAGTGGTCTTTTATTCATTTGTGCTTTGTGGGATTTCAGAGTGCAGGAATTGGGGATATTGGTGGCCCTCACTGATCCAGAAAGTGGGAAGCTGCTCCAGTCTCAGTCTAACGTGAGTCTCATCGCTAGACTTAAGTCTTCAGTTCAACTGTTAGTTTGGCTTGCAAGATCTATTTTTAAATAATTTTTTTAATGTACTAAAGTACGCATCTACAGGACTTAATTTCTTTTTCTTTATGAAGAGCAACCTGATTTTATAGGTAAAAAAGCTAGCAGTGTGCCTGCATATATGTTGAATTTTGTACATCTGTTGACAGTTGGGAAAAAGAAGGTGCGTCTTCACTCGGTGTCACTATGGCAGTTACATTTATGATGCCTGACATTCACACATTGCTCCCTCCTTTATCTTACCTCCTTTGCAGGCACTTGACTCCTTAGGTGTGTGGAAGTCCCTTTTTTCTGCTGTTGAGCCAGACACTGACCTTTGAACCATGTGCGACCAAGAAAAGCAGAGCAGCGCCGCCCTCGTGCTGGCTAACACTGACAGCGCAGATCTGTCCGACACCAGCTCCCTGAGTGAGTCCGACCCCGAGGACTCCGCCACGCCCTTCGACGCCGAAGTGGAGAACTTGTCGTCGTCCTCCTCCTCCTCCGGAGAGGCGTCTCCGGACCGGGATCCTCTGGGAGACCGCGTGGGAATGGGCTCCGGCCCCGGCTCCCGCAAGCCCTCCTTCCAGCTGAAGGGGGGCAGCGCCGGCTTCTCGTCCCGCAGCCAGAGCATCTTCGACTGCCTGGAGAGCGCCGCCAAGCTGGCCTCCCCGGGCCTGGGCGAGGACAACGTCATCGACGGGACCTTCCTGCGCCCCATGCCCCCGCCCTCCCACAGGAAGAGGGAGGAGAAGAGGGAGGCGGCGGCCGGCAAGCCCTCGTCCGCCGCGGGCGCTCCGGAAAGCCCCACCCGCTCGCCGCGCTGGACCAAGTACAGCCTGGAGGACGTGCCGGAGATCAGCGACCAGAAGAACAGCCAGGTGGCCCTGGAGTACATTCAGGGCCTGCAGCGGGAGAAGGGCTCGCTGGCCGTGGAGACCCAGGAGCCCTTCGTGCCCGCCTTCAACCAGGACCACACCAGCAGCGGCGACTCCAAAATCCTCTTCTCCAGGCCCGGCCGCCGGGACGAGGGCCAGGCCGCCAAGGATAAAGCGCCCGAGGGCTGCAGGCCCGATGGAGGCAGGAAGCAGGAAGTGGGCCTCCTCCACCTGGAGGACCCCGAAGAGGAGCCGAAGCCCGCCGAGCCTTCCTCGGGACAGCGGAAGAGGAACAGTGTGTCGGTAGAGGAAGAGGAAGATGACGGACAGCAGCCGTCTGCTGTCGGGTTCAACTGCAGCCGGAAGGTCAACCGCAAGAAGTTCCGCCGAGGAGGCGAAGAGGAGGAGGCGGAAGACTGAAAGCACGATGGCGTACTAAAGCAACGGTACATGCATGAACCCTGAATTATTCAGCAACTTCCGACAGTTTTCACACCCTGTGTTCTATGATCCCATTATCGCGTCCTGTTCCTATCAGTTCCCATGTGAAGAAGTAGGATGCTGAAGTATATTATTTTATACTTGAGTACTGGAAGTATAATTAAAATTTGTATCAGGTATGCTTAGTATACTATTTTTTCACATGGGTTCGAAGTGCATAAGGTTAGGCATTGTCATGGTTAGCCTCCTTGAATTAATTGTATAGGGTTCATTTTTTCCCCCTATTGTGTTACATATGTAAAGCCTCACAGCAATACCTATATACCTGTGAAGAAACAAAATTAAATGTATACCGTTGTGTGCAGTGTAGAGTTGTCTGTTAGAATCCGCCATATTATTTTGATGATGTCGCAATAGAAATTTGATAGATGAATTGGAAAAATATCGTGCCACAGTAAACAATTAAAGTAATTTTTTGTGTGTTCTTAAAGTTAAGCCCAAGGTACATCATGTGCAAATTATGTACAACAGACAGTAAAGACATAATAATAATGGTGGCTCCAAAGTAGTATAATCTTTGAAAGCACTTTGGTCAATGACCGTGTGCTTAGCTTAAGTTTAAACCGCAGGTTTAAATCTGTAAACCACAGAATTGCATTACAACTTGAATGGCTCATCCTTATTTCACAGATTTGGATAGATGTTCCAGTTGTAATGCAGTTCTGTGGTTTAAACCCCAGCTAAGCACACTGTAATTGATCCCTTGTGTTAGTGAGGGGTGTGTAATGTGGCCTGGATGGAATTCAGACAGCACCAGTGTGTCTCCCTGAAGCCGTTGGACGGTGCAGAAATGGAACAGTAATGTATATTTTGCCTGGGCTCTGCTGAATCTCTCATGTTTGACTGTTGATTGGATCATTCTTGTATACTTAGAAAAAAGAATTAGCACAACATGGTTATGGTTAATATTATTTCTATGACACTTGCAAGTAGTGATTATTTTTCATGTTGAATTTGAAGTAAAAAAAAAAAAAAAAAAAAAAACATTTTCAGTGCATTGTTAATGTTAACACGTTCAGCCAACATAGATGGGTTAACACAAAAGGGTCTATTTTTACATTATTTCTCTGCTTCTACCACCTTTCTAAATATCATGTGACGTGCATTCATGGCACCATTGGCAGAAAGGAAGTGGAATGGATTTGGATATGGTGTGAGCAGAGCCAAATCCTGTTTAATTCAGGAAGCTGATCAGCTTACACTCGCACACCTTTTTTCCCCTCAAGCTGGGGTCTGTATCACAAAGCAGGATCACTCAGTCAGCTGGATAACGGCACTGAGTAAAACCAGGAACCCTCCCAAATCTGGAACATGAGCTGAAGTTAAAAAGATCTGTGTTTTACTTGGTGCAGTTATCCAGCTAACTCGGTAATCCTGCTTCGTGATGCAGGCCCTTGCACACCAAAAATGCACAGGACTTTTAATAGGAAAGCTAAGGATGAGTATCTGTTTATTGACCATGAGCTCTCAGTCCAGCAGAGGGGGCTATTGTACAGAAATCTGACTGCTCTGGCAGCTCTCTCTACGGAGAACAATGTGACGAATCGATGTTCCACACTGATTTAGGGCTTGGTTCAAAAATAACAAAAAAATGACTCATCCCCCATTAAAAGCTGTTTCTATCACAGAATTGTCAAATGAGCGTACTGCTCAGTGTAAATTCACCATCGTTAATGGAAAACATGCAGACATCTGCATCCAGACCAAAGCTCTTTTTAAACTACCGTGGTTATTTAGTTTCAAGTAAAGTCACTGAGGAGCAAAACTGAAAATACAACATAAAACCCAATGTTTGAGACAGCAAAAGATCACTAACACACCTAACATGCTGTCTATATCTTTTTCTTCACCTTGTTTTTATGACTCTTAAAAATGCTCACTAACCAGGCTGTTCATCAGGTTTGTGTTTACTGTTACAGATTTAACCCGAATATTAACCCCAACACAGAATTGGTTTTGCTCTTTTTTGAAATTGACATTTGGGTGTTGCCTTGTGTAGCCATGTCAATGTGTATAGAAATGTATAGTAATGAAACATTTATGAACAGCTAGATTTCATCATCTGGCTAAAGAAAATAGTGCATAGTATTTGGAAGTACATTGTGTGGTAGTGCACAAAATACAAAATCTAGACTCAACAGCACATGGATTGCAATGGATGGACTAATTTAAATGCATAAACAATGCAAGTAACACTCGTGCATAGTATACCGTTTTCATATACATTTAACATAACTTACATTTTTTTTACTTTAGTACTGTAAACTGTGTTCTACCTATAACATTTTTAAATTATATGTATAGTTCAGTGTGTACTGACTGTGGCAAGCATATTGGCTTTGTTTAGACTCAGTACTTTCTCTGACTTTGGCCATATGGCCGAAAACAATACAATTAAAAACAATGTGAAAAACAATACCTGCAGGACATTAAGTTGTGCTAACGGTGGGATATGGAAAAGATATTGGGCGTGCTAATTTGGGTTTATACTAGGGAAAAGTACATCTTGAGCAAAGGGGAAATACATACAAAAATGTAATAGCCCCCAGAGTATGCTGGCTTTCAGTCCACCCTGGTGCAATCACAGAATTTTAACACGCTGTTTTTTTTTCTCGGGTGCTTTTTATATTTAGAGGGATTATTTACCATCTTAAGCAACATGTCAGAAATAGCTCTGCATGCCAACAAGAAAAAAATTCCCATGTTCATAGTGTGCTTATTGTGTTATATTGCAAATAACGGCATTAAGAGGTAAAACTTCAAATTAATGATTGAGATGAATCAATAGGCTCCCAATTCATTAAAGTGTGGACACACTAAAACTAACCATCTGGAAGATAATGAAGAATCCAAAGACAGAAAATGATAATGAGTCAAACCTGCATTATGTTATTAAGTTTAAGGAAAAAAATATGAGAAATTAAACACATGTCCAACAACCTAATTAGGAGCCTACTGTTTGATTTGATCAAAAAGCATCTTTTTAATTGTTTACAATGTAGCACAATATGGTTTAAGAGGTTACATAATCCCTCTAAACAAGAAGAGCACCTAATTAAGAAAAAATTGCAGTTTGTTAAAATGATTGTGATTGGAGTTGGAACGAAAACCAGCATATATAGGAGGGCCCCAGGACCGAGTTTAGGAACCACTGTTCTAGACTGAGAACAGGGCAGAATAAACTAACCACAGGAATTACACGATTGTCTCATCATAAATGCTAGCATGGATGTGTGCATAAGATACTGCGTATTTAAAGGTAACTGCGTAGACTTGAGTCGTGATGATTCAATGTATGTTTTCATCCATGTAACATGTCCCTTTAGTCTTCAGCCTGAGGGGGGAAGAAATAATGACTTACTGGATATCCGACTGAAACTCTCGTACTGTGAAGAGGAAAGGAAAAACTAAGAGGTAAAGCCTATGGACGGCCCATACTCGGATAATGTTTTGGCCATTAACAAAAATGGTTCCTTTTGAAAGTGACAATGGGCACACTTGTGACAGATACACACATTATACACAAAGATATATTTTTTAAAGCTTTACCTAATTGTTAATTACTTTTATTTTTGAGGTCAACGCACCTTTTTGGGAAGCAGAACATGAGGTAAATCAGCAGTTTCCTTGAAGAAAAGAAAAAAAAAACAAGATTAAAATAAGGCCTCCAATTTACACTTTCCAGCAGCACACACAGACCAACTGCTTCTGTCCAGGTGCAGAAAAAAGAAAAACCAAGACCAGGTGAAAACCTATTATAAGGCTGGACCAGCCGACCAATGGTGTAACTTCATCACTCACTCAGTCACTCAGTCAGTCACAGACATAGGCGTTTGTAGGGCTGGCCCCGCTGTTGCGGTCCAGCCAAAAACAGGATTTCTGTATCGAGGCAGGAAGCGAGGTGAAGGACTTAACGCCTGCCATCAACACTCGGGTTCTCTTACAGAAACGCAAGCGTGCCCGCTGGTTTATCTGTTGTGCCACAGGTGATGGCTCTCACCACCGTGGATTAGCGCAGTCTGCCGGGCTTAGCCGCACCGTACCTGATAAGCAGCGCGGGTGGCTCCAGTCGCTCCAGAAACTTGCGTCGCTGCAGAACTCGTGCACCCTGGACTTGACCCGGAAGCAGAGGCTCTTACACGGGCCCGGGGGTGAAGCGGTGAAGTGAGTCTTTCTCGTGACATTCTTCACCTGGAGAGCAGGAACAGAACGAAGGATCCTAATTCCCCGGCTGAGGCAAGGTCGTTTATTCTTTATTGCATAACTCTTGCTTTAGTTTTCACAGTGCTATTTCAACCAAGCCTGAAGCGCACAGGCAGGTTCAAGTCTAAGCCAGAATATAAACATGTTTTCATTAACTGTCATCGGCTGTGATTGAGAGCGCCACTTTTGGCGAGACACAACTGGCTTTGCTCCAGTGTGGGTTTAAGTGTGTGCTAACCACTCTGAATGATGCATCAGGCAGTCCCAACGACCATGCCTCCCCATCAAACAGCACTGACTCTCTTGTAGTACTGCCTGGCCTGTGTTGTGGAGGATATGAGACGCTGGCTTGTGGATGAGGGTGTCAGAAGACTGCGATCCCCTCAGCTGCTTGCACACCGCTATAATACAAATAAGAAGTGCTGTACCTTCAGTCCCCCTGTGCCCTCTGGACTGGACTCCACTTCAAACTCCAAGCAGGCCTCAGGTATTCTTCCTTTGGGTGGTGCCCATTCCAAACGGACAGCCCCTTCGGGGAGGGTCTTCAGGTGCAGTGTATCAATGACACCAGGCTTCACTGCAGGAACAAAAGTGTGTAAGCATGCGTGCATGGGCACGGGTCAAAGTGTGTTCAACAGCCGCATGTGACTAAGGACATCCATAATGACAACAGCATGTCGGGTGAGGTTTCCTACCGTGGTTCTGCAGCTGCAGGGTGAAGTATGCTGGTTGTAGCAGATCTCCTTCTGAAGAGCCATTCACACAGACGTTGAACTCTGTGAATTCTAGGAGGGATGACCCGGGAAAACTGCAGCCACTCCGGTGCCCGTGGGATCGGATATATTTGGGGCATTCCATAGCGTGACCCATTTTCCTGTGCCTGAAGAAACCCGGAGAGTTCACAGTTAACCTCCATATACGAATATATACACTACACGAACAAAGTTACGTGGACACCTGACATTCAACAGTCCATGCAAAATTGTGGTTCTTAGTTTGAAGTTGGTCCACACTTTGTTGCTATAACAACCTCCACTGTTCTGTGGGGGCTTTATACTAGATGTTGGAGCATTGCTGCAGGGATTTGCTTTCCTTGCAGTCAGAAGAGCATTAGTGAGGCCGGGCACTGATTGGATAATTAGACCTGGCTCGCAGTTGGCTTTTTCCAACTGAACCCAAAGGTGTTGGATAGGGTCAGGGCTCTGTGCTGGCCAGTCAAGTTCTTCTCTTATTTTTGACAAAATAATTTCTAGATGGACCTCACTGTGTGCCTGGGGGCATTGTCATGCTGAAACAGGGCCCTCCCCAAACTGTCAGGGAAGCGCAGAATCATCTAGAATGTGATGAAATGCTGTAGCATTAAGATTTGCCTTCACTGGAACTAAGGGGCCTAGCCCAAGCCATTGAAACCAGCCCCAAACCAAGGGCTGTCCAGATACTTTTGGTCATATAGTACACCATAATATATATTTTATATATATATATATATACAAATGTTGTCCATATATAAATGTTGTCTGCTACAGTTTTCTATTAGACAAACTTAATTAACTTTGTGAAAATAGTTAAGCAAACGTGTTTTCATTTAGTCAAATATGACTATGACATGACAAAAAAATTTTTTTTGTTGTCATACTGTGGAAAATGAGATTAAACAAAAATGGGTTTAAAAAAAAAACAGCACATTTCCTTGCTTATTTAGCTCTGCTGCCTCACAGTCACTTTTACAATATCCATGTTAAATTGTTCACTCTCACAATATAGGTCGACCTACAGCACCAGTACAATCAGAATTCAATACTGGACGACGGAGCTCGTCACAATACTGAAAGAGAGTTTAAACAGAGAGGAGAATTATAGTAAGAAGAAACCAGCCCCACCAGAAGTATAGGCAATATGTGGCTTGCGGAGGCGTCCTATGTCCCTTGTGCCAGGTGCAATTCATATATTCCTTCTGATGGAATATACAGCTTAGACCTTTAATTTTAGTGCCAGGAAAATCTGTAAGGTTTAAAAAAAGAACAAAGCAAAATTAAGCATGTTATAAGAAGGAAATCTACATGCTGACAACTGAAAGGAAAAACATGCATTCTAAAACACTCTGTTCAAGTGTTTTGTTGATGCCAGTTATTTGTATTTTTTTTATTTTGAGAACACAGAAAGCAAATGTGTTTTCTTTCTGACATCCGTGTCCAACCCTGGGGTCGCACACAGTGGGACATTATCGTTCTTTGTTTCCCCTGTTTACATGAGGAAATGAGAAACACATGCCCGTTGGTCACATGACTCCCCAGATGGAGCAGCTCCGCGCAGCCAGCGACCTGTTTCTAAAATCTGGGCCTCGCATTTGAGCAACAAGCAGCAGTGACCAACCTACGCCCGGCGGCTTCTGGAGAACCTCGGCAGGTGGGCTCTTGGTTTCCTTGGATCCGCTGCAAGGGCCTCTCAGAATTGTTTGTATGCGCACGTGCACGTTCTTCTCCAGGTCAAACTGTGCACTGTAGCTCTGCAGCCTCGTTCTGATCGTCTGCAATTTAGACGTGATGGGGGGGGAGTCACCGCAACTCCCAAGTGAATGTATGCAGCATACTTTTAGGCAGGAATCGGTCCCGCCATTTTGAATGAGAAACAAAAAAGGCTAGTGTGGCGAACCCTCGTTTGCTTTGTGAACGGCTGAGATGCCATTTTGGCTGGTACAGTAGCACCGCAGAGATTGCCGTCTGTTGTTAAGTTTTAGTTTAGTTAGTTAGTTTATTGAACCGGGACCTTGCACAACATCATAGTTGCACAGTCAACACTGTGCAACCAGCACCACAGACAACAGAGGCCTCAGTTGCTCCCTTGATATCTTCATTAGTTTTTAATTAAACCATAACCCATGAACCAACACCATGATTTTTTAAATTCTTCATTAAACAAACCCAGCATTCAAAAGCAGCTAAGTGAACTAGGTCAGAAATTAAGAACTTATGCGCTACACAGAGCTGACTCCCCTTACCGTCCACTCGCCCTCATAAGTGTTGAAGTACTGGAGTTCAAAACGAATTTCACAGTCAGTCCGATTCTGCAGACTTGCAGGGAGTGTCCAGTTTATATACAGCTGTCCCAGGTGTCCAGGGTCAACTATCTGTATGTTCCCAGGAGGATCAACTAAAAAAACCATGAAAACACATCGAGAGAATATTTGAAAGTCAGTTTGTTGACAGGCTGCCAATAGGCAGTACATTCCAACTGCCAATTGCTTGTTTGCCATGACATCTTTCATTTTGGGACTGCGAAACACTTTCTCGACTAAATAAACAAATACAATCGTACAGACATTTACTACTTACTTCCGGTAGTGAAATGATCTACCCCCAGGCCTAGCATTCTCCAGACTGTGATAATGCATTGATCCTGATCCTGAAATTATTGCTGGGTAAGTTCTCATCTACTTATCCAGTATTAGCATTCCGATTTAAACTTTTACTTGCAGCAAATACAGATAGAAGAGACAGCCCAGCGGTACAGTAAAAACAGTAAAATGTCCAATCTCAATTCAGCTCTAACAGTGTTCATTTTCAAGTCCATCCTCTATAACAGGTTATTTAACACGAACCATTTCCCTGTTGGTATAGTCAAATGTGGGTCAAAACAGAAACAATTTGAGTACACCTGTAAAAACATAATTAAGCACACTGTAGCTCGCCAAAAAAAAATGAAGACGAATAAGATCTTTTAATGTGCAACTCTCTGCACTTCGTATACAGTATTTTATTCTTGTTGACTAACAGTAGTAAATTTGACCATCCATTAGTACAAAATCTCAGTGCTTGTGTCCCTGGAGCACAGATTTTTAAATGAGCGTGTGCTACAACCTAATCTACAACCTAAGTGGTTGACTGCCCTCATCACTGGGTCTCATACAATTGGTGATAGAGTTAGTGATAATGCAGTTGAAACTGGGGTATGAAAGATGACAATGTGATGTTAGGAGTGAGAGCTTATACATTCAGTCTGAATGACTGCAGCTTAAATGAATGAATGAATAACAAAAAGGAAATAATGAAACGTCTTAATGTGAAATTTGTCTGATTGGAGACTGACCTGTGATTTCATGGTCAGCTAGACATATGTTCATCAGCAGCAACAACACAGCTGTCAGCATCCACACAGGTGCATACCACAGGGTTCCATCCACTGCCATACTGCAGATATACAGCAGGAGAACACATATACATATCAAATTCTACATCTGTGTTTATGTACCATATTCTGGGTCTTTGCCTTTTTAGTATGGCTTCTGGTCATTGTTAGATTTAATATTCTGGTTGTGTCTGCTACAAAATTAGAACTCTTCTGGGATTGTATATTTGGAGCCATGCAATCTCAGACAATTCAACATCATTTCATCTTTACTTTCCTAAATATATAGGTTGCTGTATGAAGACTTCAGTCGCATGTATGTTCAAATGAGCCTTTGTATTCATTGTGATCTGAAACCTGAGCACACTACTAGCATGTCTATAAGTGACTATTGCGTATTAACTCTACAAGTTGTTCATGAAGTGTATTTTTTGCTTTAGACCACAAACCCCTTAATGCCTCTATTCCAGCCATTGTAAAGCTGACAGGTCATCAGAAACATCTCCAGATATGTTAAATATCCTTCATCGCAGACAAAAACTGTTTGAGGTAGAGGTGGAAATTATTGAGTGTGCATAGCCAGATATGTGCTAAGAGTCTGCTGTCATACACCTGAAACATAACCTTTTACACCCTAGTAAGAAGAAAGGTTTACACCCTAGTAAGAAGAAGAGTTTTCTTTCTTTTTCTGTTCTTAAAATATAATACAATATAATAGACTACTTGTATGTATATTCAAATTTCTTAGTTATAGAGCACTTATATTTTCCACCAGTTTTCTCACAAAGAATATTGTTTTCAAAGACAAGGCCATTTTAGCACTATATTCCCTCCAGTTTTGTCACACTAATTTATTTTACATCCAGTTTACTTTGAATTTAATATAGTTGTAAGAACATACATTAACTTGCAATGAAATAAAGAATAAATTTACTCACATGAAAAATCTAGCTGGTCTGTCTTATTCAGTCCTTTCGCGTAATCTGTAACTTGTTCGAACTCCTGGCTCCCAGATCGCATTAATATCCTGACAACTGGCATGCAGCTTTTATGCTCACAGGGATCCAAACTGTGGTACAGCAGCTCCACCTTGTGGTACAGCCAGGTAACACTGTTGAACAGGCTATGAGAAATCAGATCATTTTCAGCAAACACACACTCCCATATATACACATAGCCATGGTGGGAGGAGTGGTGGACTATTTCTGCCAGTACAATATAAAATACAGCTTCCATGAATCAAAGATGAATCACATGCAGTAGAAGCCAAATCTCATGACTTATTTTATTAGCAACAGTGTGACTCAGGTCTGGGATATGAGACAGCAAAATTCCAAAATTTCAAACAACTAAACACAAAATTTCAAAGGTTATATATCAAGTATAATGATCCATTGTGAGACTGACAACTTGACATTGGCTCTTCTACTTTATATATTCATGTTTCAGTCACTCTGATATGAGCCTCTGCTAGTTCTTAAATATAAAGCAATAGAATCTTATTACATTATTCAAATGAGCATCGAGGTAGCACATCCATAACACAGATGCCAGCAAACCATGAGGAGAAATGCTGACAACATACTTACCATCGCATGGCACAAAACATTTCCCCTAAAAATGAACAACATTAAAAGCCGAGAAAAAGTCCTCAAACCAAAGGATTAGTGGCAGTTCACATCTACTTCCTCTTACTTTTCTAGCCTTGCTTGCTATGCACAAAATAGCATGAACGCGCTGAAAACAGTGTGTCCTGTGTGAGTTTTTCCTTGTTCACGTAAATACTATTTTGTTCAGTGATATCTTTGCTGCATTTCCTTACTTTCTTTAACCAGGGAGATTAACTGTTTATATTTATTGCTATTGACCACATAGCCTGTTTGCTATGCCATTCAGAAAACTATGCTATCAAGCTAATTCTTTATGAAATTGTATTTTTAGTCGATATCTAATGTACTGATGTGAAAAACAAAATCAACCAGAAGTCACATAAAAAACAATAATAAAAATGAAACGTATGACATGAACCACAAGTTGGAAAAAGGATCACTTTATTTCATTTTGTGTTTTTTTTTCTTTATTCTTGAAATATTTTAGAAGTTCCCTACAATTTGTAGAAGATATATACATTTGTCTAATGTTTTCAATTTGGCATGCACGCAAGTTTTTAAATAGAAAACATGTATTTACAGAGCATATTTTGTGGGATTTTTCCTGACATGAAGGAAATGTTGCATTTTTAAATAAGTAAAACAGAAACACTGATATCCTTGCACAAAACATCCTGACATTAATGTCCACCTCAAAGCAAATAAAACAAGATGAAAGAGTGGTGTAGAGAGGAGAGGTTAATCGTACACTGAGGAATGTTGATGTTTGAAAGGAAAAGCCAGCCAATGTTCATTCTCCCACATACTGGATTTACACAACTTAAAGTACATTCCATACAATACATATAGAGAGGCAGACTGCAGGGGTCCATTGCAGTGTGCTTAGATGGAGTTTAAACCTCAGGTTCAAACCCAAAAACCACAGAACGGCATCACAACTGGAACACCGATCCAAATCTGTGACATAAGGATGAGCCGTTTCAGCGGTGATGCAGTTCTCTGGCCTAGGGGTTTGAACTCCAGGTAAGCACACTGCAGTTAACACCAGATGTTCATGCTGATGCGTTGTAATGTGTTGATTCAGGTTTATCCGAATAGAGGATTATTAATGCAGCCTTTCACACTGTGCTTCAACGCAGAATAACCAACTATCATGATCAATTCCAGTCTATATGTCCCAGTATGTTGTTCCCACTTCACTCCTCCCAGGAAGCTGTCATTTTTATTCAGGAGAAGCAGGAAAAACAGCTTCTATAAATTGCCGACCATGCTGATGATAACATTCCTACAACAGTGAGCTTTAAATAAGCTGAAGCCTGCAAGTCACAATGGGGTACTCTAGTCACTTCTACACATTCAGGGAATGACAGTGACATCACAATTAAGAGGGAAACACCTCCGTGAAACTATTATCACAAAGTGATTTTGCTACAATTCTCATTTGTAAGCATGGCTCAATGGATTGTAAAACCATTTGTGATATTATTACTGAAAATACACAGCTCTCACAGTGTTTTCACATCTTTTGCAGTTCACTGGCCATTAAATGTACGTGCATTTCAAGCACTATGATAAGCTTTGGTGCTTAATTCTGCAGTCAGTGTTAATCTTCAAACCTTTGTCCCAGGTACAGTGCTAGATTTCCGACAAATAGGCCTAATATCTGTCAGTAGAGGATATTATAAAAGAAAATTTAAAAATATTTTTTTCTTGACAACAAAGCCAATTGGCTTCTCCTTTAGTTATACTCAATTAGACATTTGATTTCCAGTTCAAGCCACAGGCTCTTTGGGCTCACCCATGAATCAGATGGACAATACAATTCGGACAATACGGCACTTGTCAATTAAAGGAACGGGATCTTTTACAGCACTCATAAGCCTTAAGCCCACACTTACAAAATACACAGGAATTGCCTCAGCTGCAGAAGGAGACACGTGAATGTCGATCACAGCATTATATGCAGTTAAATCGAACCCATGAGAAGAATGGTAAGACTTCAGACTTTGGTGTATTGTCAACGAGGCGTAAGGCACAGTGATCACTTAAAATTGTACTGGAACACTTTCCCAAGAAGGCTTGTGATGGGAGTGTCCAAACTGATGTGGTTGTGACTTACAGACTCATTAAGTGACACGGAGCGCCAAGCTCATTTCCCCTGGGAAAGTGTTTGGTTGGACATGCCAATGCTTGTTGCATTGGTATGGCCGACCAATCCAATCCCGCCGAATTTGCTTCAAATTAGTATGTAATGGTTCCACAGAATTTTATTCCTTTCACACTCCCAAGTAAATACATTTCAAATGACAACAGTATTGTGTAATTTCTCCTTCTTTTGAAGACATGTCCCGAGGCTGAAGAACACAAGCTGTAGCGAGATCTGAACCACCACTTGTTACATCACTGCAAAATCACTGTAAACCTGGAGACGACAATCTGCAGTAGTGTAGCAGGGCAAACCTATTTAGCTAGGCTAATCTGCCATAGCAACGAGGCAGTGACATGGATTGAGTCATCTGGCAATGGAAGCAAGACAGAGAGAAATATACTGTCTGCAACACTGAGCAGTGGAGAAGAGGCCTTAACTCCAGCAGTACAGGAACACCTCAGAATGCAAACACATCGAACTGAACACTGAGCAATTAAAATGCATCAAAGGATGTAAAAATCATTTCCAGTGTAGAGTGTTATCTTGAGCTGAAACATCTACATCTCCCTGGTGAATACCCACAGTCCTTAAAACAACACAACAGTGCAAGTGCAAATTTAAAATACGACATTAATGAAAACGTAACAGTTATGGCAAGTTTGCAATTTTGCTACAAAAGGTACAACCGAGACGTTATGGCACTACAGGCTTTCAAAAAGGGTAGAAAACCGAAATTCCTGCTAAAAAGGAAAGGAGGGGAAGAATGTTCCTGGCAGGGGTGTAAGAGAGATCGTTTTAACGCAGATGGACAGCACCTGAAGGCGTGGCTCTGCTGAGTAAGAAAGATGGAAAACGGTGAGGAGACAGAGGGGATCTCATTTCAGGACACAAGTGATGACATGTCTCTTTACACCGACACTGAAAAACAGCACTACAGGGAAACACCATCTCCTTCTCTCCCATGCCCTCTCAAACAGTAAGTCTCTGATTACCTTAAATGGGCATAAAGTGTTCAAGGCCCTTGCAATCACGACAGCAATATAAACAGTGCCAAAAAAAAAAACTGAATGTGGCTTTTCCTTAGAATTCAAAAATATCTTTTGAAAATGTGTTCCCGCTGAAAAGCAATTAAATATAATAATAAATACATAAATAGAAATTCCCTGAAATAAATAATCATATGCATGACTGTACTTGCATACATGATTACATGAGAAAAAGAGCTCTAGTCTGACCATTAAACAGTTCCTCAACATTGACAGGAAAGCATGAAACATCAGTTAATGGATAATTATAAAACATTACAAAAATAAGTTACATTAATTTAAAAATGTACATTAAAAAAAATCATCAGACCATGCAAACATAATATTGCTGGTATATATAAGGAATGGTAAATGTAGCACAATCAAAGCCAAATTCTTCTGAGCTTAAAACAAAAATGCATTAATCAATTAATGGCTTTACACCAGTGGCTCTCTTTGTTAATGTTCTCCCATAGCCTAATAAATCTGTAGTTCCTCTAGCTGAATTTTCATTGACACAAAACAATTGAGGTTAGACACTGGTGAGTTTTTTTTTTTTTTTTGGTGGGGGGGAGGGGGGGTTCTGCACATGACATCACCATCCTACTGGATGGATTATATCTGATTGTGAGTTAAGTTTTTAAAAAGCCGCTAATTCTAAAACCCGAAAGTGAAAAGAAATACATCTGAATGCATGTAAAAAAACAGATCATCACATCATATACTTGACCTCTTTGCTCAGTTTTTAAATTGTTAGCCGGTTGTCAACATAATATTGCAAACAAATTATTGAAAGCAAAGATTTTTAAAGCAGACATTTTTGCAAACTCCTTCTAAGTCCACTTCTGTCACACAGTAAGAACAAGTTAGATGTGTTTCGGAATAATTTAGTTTCTTACAAACTGTGTATAAAATGAAAACCATGGAAAGGAATCTGTCCAAACTGAATGGCATGTTTGTCTGTGTGATGTCAGTGCAGAACCTAGAAAATGTTGTGTTATTTTAGGATAAGAAGTATAAAATAGCAGCATCATACTGTGTAAATTATAATATTGTGAGCAGGAAATCTCTTGTTTATGATAAATTCACCATAAAGAAGTCAGCATTCAAACCATTCCAAGTTCAACATCAGAAGTATGGCACTCCATTCCAAGCACCTGAGCCCAGACTTTCAGAAACAAATAACAAATCCTAGGGCTCCAAATTCGGCAAAAACAGACAGGTCTAGAGTCGATATCACAGGAGTACTGGTACAAATGCCTTAAAATTCTGTATAAAATCAGAACTGTTCCTAAAGAGCGAGGGTTTCTTAAATGACTGTGTAGCAAGCAAGCTGACACATTTGTACAGTGAGCAATGTAAAACACCATTGCATCACAGGTGTTTTTTCTTTATTTTAATGCTAAATTTAAAATAAATAATGGGATGAACTCAGTTTCAGTATCACAGTGTCAGTGGGTGCCCTAAAACAGGGGCTCCCAACCTTGTTCCTGGTGAACTACCGTCCTGTAGGTTTTCACTTCAACCCAGATTTGGCACACCTGATTCTACTCATTACCAGCTCGATGAGACCTCTAGCTATTGAATGAGGTGTGCTTTGTTAGGGCTGAAGTGAAAACCTACAGGGTGTCAGATCTCTGGGAACAGGGTTGGGAGCCACTGCCCTAAAACATGCCAAAATCATCAGCACCATGATGACCCTCACCATAAAGGTAGCCTGATCAAAGGGCCAGGATGCTTTTCTGAACGTCTACGTTTGTCACTATCCATTAATAACTAGCTGCTTTGTTTCCTCATGGTCACAAAGAGAAATCAGGTTTGACTGGAGCGACATTGCCCCATTTTCCCACGGGGCTGTCTCAGCAGAGGCGACACATTCACAGGAAAGGAGGTCCCGGCCAATTTCATACGTGAGAGCGGTGTTAGGGGTCCCTCTCCCACCTCAATCAGCAGGCTCCTGGGAGGCCCCCCTGCACCCCCCCCCACCCCCCTCCCCTCAGACAGACGTGCGGAGCGGCAGGACGGGGCACACATGCTACGCGGTGGTGTGCTACACAGCGGAGAGCTGGGTCGGTCTCGATGCCGGCAAGTCCAGCAGGGCCTGGACCGTTATTCCCACCTTCACCAGCCCCCGCTCCTCCAGGATATGATGGGGTAAACACAGCTTGTCCTGGGAAAAAAACAGAAAGGCGGGGCAAAGCTACGTAAACGTATATCAGTCCTCGTTGCCTTCAAGCTTCCAGAGACACCAAGGAAACTGTACAGACAAACAGCGATTTTGTTCAGAGATGCTGTTTTGTTAAACCACAATCATTGCTTTCTATGAGCTTTTCATCTACGGCTAATAACCTCCACAGCCACAGTGTAGTCCAGACTTATTCCAAAAAGGCTGGTGTGGGCGCAGTTTTTTGTTCTAGCCCAGCACTAAGACACCTGATCCTACTTATCAAGGTCTTGACTGCACACCATGATTAGTTAAATAGTTAAATCAGGCGTCGTAGCGCTGGGCTAAAACAAAATCCTGCACCCACGCCGGCTTTGGTTTACCTGCGGAACTCCCAGCTTCTTGCAGGCATCCAGAAAGTTCTCCACATTTCTGCGGCATTTCGCCATGCTGAGCTTTGGCTGCAGAACACAGGGAGGGACAGTGTTAGTGCACACAGAGGTTTACCATTTCGAAGTGGATCCTTGTGTAGTCAAGTGCTGAAAACAGTACACAAGTCAATAAAGCTTTCTAAATCACCATCTGCATCTAGTCAGAAAAATATTCATCCTTCAACCATCCCTGAATCCGGGAATCATTCCCGAAGGACTCTCTTGATTTCATCTTTCAAGGCACACCCTTTCAAGTGAGTCATAGCAGAATGTCAGGGCATTTCCCACCTGACTGTCTCTTGCATATCTTTCACACATCTGAGAGATGGCGATCTCATTCTGGGTGTTTGTTGTGAATGCAAGGTGCACAATCACAAGGAAACGATACCCTGCATTATACTGGTGTTTGTGAACTGCAAATGTGAGAGGACGGTTGAGTGAGTCCGTGACAGTGTATGGGGAAGTTAGTGACTTAGGATGAGTGAGCATGGGTTTGGGTGAACCGCAAGTGGAAAAATACCACGGGTGTCCAATTTTACAAGCACGCACACTGGTGCGGCTCATAGCCATCTAGATTATATATAGAGACTTTCAGAGTGTGTGTGTATGTCTGTGTCTGTGTGTGATGTACTGTTGTTTTCATACAGGAACATTTGGACAATAAGTTCTCACAGAATCCAAATACCTCAAGCATCAAAAGAAAATAACAAGTCTGTCTTGTACAGCTGTACCCTGATGGCAAGAGCTTCAAAGGAAAAGGCCTCACCACTGCTGGGGAGGGAACATGAATGCTGGCTACGGAGCGAGGTCGAATGTGATTGGCCAGGTGGCACAGGACCACTCCATCCATCAGAGCTCCGCCCACATCATCTGGGAGCAGCACCTTCAACCTAGACTCAAGGTTCTGCAGAAGGGAAATGCAATGGAGGACAGTTGCACTAGAACAGGGTTTAGTATCGGTAAGAAATCGCCATTGTTTGCCAACAACCATCGATGGTCGGTATTTTGTTTACAAAATACAAACTCTCTTCATGAAACCCACTGAATTCCGGCCATTTGTGTTCATGCAATACTAAACGGTCACTTAAGTCAGGATCATCACTTGACACTTTGTTGAGCAGTGGACAAAAGAAGGAAAAAGCCACACCAAACTCTAGGGACCTCATTAACTGAAACCTTCAGCGTATGCAAAACCTTTCAGTACGTCCCAAAACCAGTAACATGACCAATGACTGGTCATGGTATTTCTTTTTTTTCCACCAATCGCTGGCTGTGTCGTTAGTTTCGCATGTGCTAAAAGGTTTTGCAGGAGGTAAAGGTCTCAGTAAATCAGGCCCTAAACACGCGTTACATACGTATGTCAGCAATTCTAAACTGCATCCTTCCCCCAATCAGCGCCCCCTCTGCTCTATCCCATGATGCTAGCTGGCAGCTCTGTGATAATCACCATTTCATGGGAAAGACAAGTACAGGGGAAAACAATGGCCACAGTTCTTTAACCTTCACTGACCTGGCGCAGGAGCTGGATCTGCTCCATCTCCTCCCTCATGTGCTCCATTCTCCTGCGTATTGTAAACCCCGGGTCAGTGGAGCTGTACTCCTGGTGACTCCCCCTGCAGAAAGCTGCAAAGACAGGACTGAGGTGGGACAGGCCGAAAACATGTGCTTCTGAGCAGCTCCAAACCCACGGTCAGCATCAGCGGGATTCGTATTCAACATTAGTGCTGCGCGCAGCTGATCGCTCTGCTCTACAGAAGCAATGCAAATGCAAGTATCTTGCTTTCACTCACAATTAAGGTTAGCAACACACAAAAAATATTGGCGCAGCCCAATAAAAAAAGGCTCATTCATGTACTAGTTCATTTATAATAATGTTACCCCTGCATTTGGTCAATTGAATTGCATGGTTTTCTAAGTGAAAGACTGCTTCAGATGCTCCAGCGATGCATGTTGAAAAGACAAATAACTGTGAGACCCCCTAGCATCCATGTGTGTGCACATGATTGACTGAGAAGGCCATCCTGCCACCCATGAAAGATATTAATGTAACCCTCACACGCAGTCTCTTCGAATACACCTATTTTGAGAAGCAATTACCCAGAGGCCGTCCAAAGAACAATGTTACTTAGCTAACAGTATTCTATTGTAATTATCATTATGATTTATCATTGTAATTATTATGGTTAGGATTACTGCCAATAGACTGGGGCATTCTGAGGATCAGGGACAGGCAGAACCACATGGTGATAAATTAATAACAAACAGGTTCTGAGGAACTGGACGAGGTCCCAGAACACCAACTTGTGCAATAAACAGTCCCCGAAATAAATGGAATTTCACGGAAGAGATTCCTGGAAGAGAATGGTCTCTAAACTGCTCAGGGTTCACACTCATAGTGGTTAAAATGCAATGAACCCAGTCCTATGAAGTATGTGGGAGTGGTATAAAGTGTACACAATGCTCAATCTAAAGCTTCATTAAAGATAATATTTATTATTTTATGTTATGGCTTCCTTTGAGTTCTTCATTTCCACAGAATACCACTTGGAAGAAAAGATTTTCTTCCTGTTCATTCCTCTCCAGGGTTGTATCCTCATTAAGGACAATGTGCGTGGTGGTATATGACCCTAATGACGAAAATATATGCTCATGCTAATTAGCCACGCTAGTTGTGGGGCTGAGCAGAGGGGTCCATGATGAATGCAAGTCAAGCTCGCAACACCCCTGAGCTTCAACACGCACCTTTCATTGCGCAAAACAGACAACATTTTGATCTTTCCTGATCCTCAACAGGGATCCATCCCCGAGGGAAAGAAACTGACTGGCATGTTGGTCACCAGCCGACCAGAGGAGGACGGGTTTCCCCCTTGAGCCTGGTTCCTTCCAAGGTCTCTTCCCATCTGCCACAGGGAGTTTTTCCTGGCCACTGTTGCCTTAAGGCTTGCTCCTGTGGGGGTTTAGGCCAGGGTTGTCTGTAAAGCGTATTGTGACAACTGCTGTAAAATACGCTATACAAATAAAATTTGATTTGATTTGATTTGATTTGATTTGACGTCTGTTTTGCAAAAAAAAGGTGTGTGTCGGAGCTTTATTGAATATATTTGTGGTATACGACCCCCTCTGGTCAAGGACACTTCGGCGATGGGATGGGCCTGCAGTTACAATTCCACACGAGAGAAAGAAAGAAAAAGAAACATAGTTTTACCTGATCTCGGTTTCAAACCAAACACCGTTAATCCAGTGCTGACATCTGCCGAGTGCATTCCTTCCTGCAATTAAAATATTATTTTGAAGTATTATCATACATAATAGTAAAGATTATGTGTATCTGTGTGCAACAGATACAAGCAAAACGTGTCTGGATTCAATCAATATTTATACTTAATTTTGATAGACATTTAAATGTGAGATCATGTTTGTTTGTTTGTTTTTTTCTCCACAACCACAATTTAAGTAGTTCAGTAATGAAAAATATTTGCATTGAAAAAAGCAAGACTCTAAATTGGGCATTTAATAGGGTAAAGTTATTATTATTACTATTACTATTATTACTATTAAAGACAAATAGTTATTGATATTTACAGTTAATGAGGCTATTAAGCTGTTATCAAAAGCTAGAGAATTACACACATAAATGCACTAGTACGGCAGTACAAACAGACACAGGAGAAAAAGCTCAGTTTGTGCCTCACAGAACAAATATTCGCCAACAAGCCCAAGCCTGCACACACACACACACACACACACACGTGCGGTGAACCCACCCCACACTCATTGCTGTTTAAGCTGAGACTTCTCCGGGCAGCCTGGCACTTGTACTGTAAACGAAGAGGGAAAGCATTCTGAAACTAGTCTAATAAACCCCACCCTGAGTGTCAGATTCACTATGTTATGTTCCTTTTCCTGTGGCAATACACAATGTCAAAAATTATAACTTCAAAGTACTTAAATGGAAATGGACAGCAACATTTACATGTGATGTGTGCATTGACAAGAGAGGATCTGTGGTCGAACACTGAGGCCATTGTATCCAGAAGAGAGAAACACAAACAGATGTGTTTCTCTCTTCTGGGGTTAATTATTTCTTTTCACTCCGACTATTTTATATTCCCCTGACAAACCAATGAAAGTCTGAAATATAAACACTAGAAACAATTTATCTAGTGTCAGTATTGTGTATTGCCAGTTGTGCTGTTATTCCAATTTAATAATTTCTACGCTTCGCAATAGCACCCAAATCTTCTTCCAAATATTTACATATGCATGTAGCTCCCTATCAAATTTAGAAGCAAACTTCTTTTGTGGCTAAACCCAAATCATCTCCACCAGGAAGCGCACTACAGCCATTTTCTCCTACGATTTAACCATGTAAGGCCACAGGGGAAGGACACCAACAGCCAACTCTACAATTATTGGAACCCTTCCTGAAAATGAGCAAAAACGGCTGTAAAAAAGCACACACAACAATATCATATTTTGGGTTTAAACATTATGGGGAGCCATATACTTTTATTTTAACACCATAATTTTTCAAACACAAAAAGTTGTGTTCAGTAGTACATTTTTTTCTGCAAAACATCGGTTTCAAAATTATTGCCACCCCTACAAGTAATATTTGGTGAAGTCTCCACTGGACAGGATAACAACACTGAGCCTTTCCCTGTAATTGGAGAACACTTTTGGAATGATCTTGAACCACTCCTTGTAGAAGATTTCAAGCTCTTTCATATTATAAGGTTTGCACTTCTGGACTGCCCTCTTCAATTCAAGCCTCTTCAATAGAGTTAAAGTCCAGGGACTGAGAGGGCCATTGCAAAACATTTATTTTGTGTTCCCGCAACCTTTCTGTGTTGATTTTACCGTATGTTTGGGTTCATTGTCTCATTGAAAGGTCCATCTACAGCCAGGTTTCAACCTCCTGGCAGAGGCAACCAGGTTTTGGGCTAAGTATCCTGGTACTTAGTGCAATTCATTATGCCATTGTTCTTAACAAGATACCCAGGACCACTAGCAGCAAAACCACCAAAACACATCAATGATCCACCACCATATTTTCCTGTGGGTAACGGGTACTTTTCCAAGCACGCAGTCGTCTTTTGTCCGCAAACATACCGATGGTGTGCATTTCCTAAAAGTTTCATTTTGGTTTTGTGTGATCACAACACACAATTCCAACTGAAGTTCCATTGATGTTTGGCAAGTTTTTTTATAAGAATATTTTTTAATAGAGTGAAAAGAGTTTCCTCAATATCTGAGCAGAAAATATTAATCATGATGTGTATTGTTTATTTTATATTTAATTTATCATTTTGCTCATTCCCATGAAGGGTGCCAATAATTCTGGAGTTGACTGTATGTGCCTGACTGCCATGCTCCCGAATTGGAGGAGAATCTACAGATGAATGACCACCATTCAGTTGGTACCCATACATTTACACCTGAAGATGTTTTTATTTTGAGCAATTTGGCATTCCCAATCATCTGTCCCATTGTTGCAACACTGTCTGGAAATTCAGGAGCGCACGGGCAAGCACGTTTCCACTGAAGCCTTTTGAAACAGAACAGAGAGAATTTGGCCGACCTCTCTTTGAACCTTGATGATTGTTCTGTTTTGCTGAAGGCAGCTGTGGCATTACTGCTGACACTGGTGTCCCGTTAGATACTCACATTAATACTCACATCTCAAGAGCGGCTTTCTTTCACTTGCAGAAGATTGCTAAACAGGCCTTTCTTGTCAGTAGATGATGCTGAGAAACTGACGCATGTTTCTGTCATGTCTTGGCTAGACTACTGCACTGCCCTGTTATCTGGCTGCGCAAATACATCATTTAAAATACATCCTGTTGGTTCAAAATGCAGTGGCCCATTTTTGGACTAGGACAAAAAAGCATGAAGTTATTACCCTAGTGTCAACATCACTGCACTGGCTACCAATTGAGTAAAGGCCAGACTAAGGGTTTGATTCTAACATTCAAAGTGTTACGTGGACTAGCACCAGAATATTGACCTGATATGCTACCCCACCCCTGGACTGCCATCCTCGGATGCGTCATGCAGCCTGTCTGTAATCGAGTGATTATGTATTTGTCACCTCACACCCTGGGCCGGCTAGAGGAGGATGGGCCCCCCTACTGAATGTGCTTCCTTCTAAGGTTTCATCCTACATGTCTATCAAACAAGCCTCCAGATTTATGCAGATGATACTGTCATATAAATGTCTGGTAAGACCACCACTTCAGTCTCCGCAAAGCTCACTCAAAATTCTTGTTTAACACTTAATATTGGGAAAAAATGTGTCAATATGCTTCTCATTCAGGAGATGTCATTCAACAGATAATGTAAATGAACAAAATCTAAAGATCAGTGGATAATCCAATAAACAGGTTTCAGAGGTTAAATACCTGGAATTTAGGCAGGGAAAAACTGTGAACTGTACTGTGACAAATTCTTTGTAAAATGCACTATATTTGTAAAATGTCATCAAAATCTCCAGCCACTGCCACTCAACACAACACACTGAGCGCTGGCTACAGTCACGTCGACCGCTGGCTACAGTCACGCTGAGCGCTGGCTACAGGCAGGAAGTGATACCAGCCCACGGAATGCGTCACTGCACTAACAATGAACGGTGTCACTGGGCAAGCGGCCCAACAACCTTTTATGATCCCCTTTATTACGGTACAATGCACAGTACAGACAGTGCTTTGTCTCTAAGGACACTTGCAGCCCAGATGCTATCTGAACTGGCTGTTTTGATCCTTCCGCGAATTCCGTGTTCTTGGGAAAGAGTCACACGTTCTGTCTTCCTCATGCTGGGACAAGTTCCTTTAAAATTCCCCAGAACTTGTACCAGAGTTGCCAGCATTAACCTCAAGCATCCTCCTTTTTAACAGTCACCTACTCTAACACAGATAAGATCCTGGTTTGCAACTAACAAAACGTTCCAGATGCGAACACCGTGAACACACCGTGAGTCCAACACGGCGTGGCGTTCCTCCGGCAGAGCCGAAGAAAATGACCCAGTTCAGCGTCACGTGCGCACGCCCACAGCTGGCCTTAACTGCGCTACCTTCAGGTAATCTTTCCGCAGATACTTATTCCGCCGCCGCTCTTCGCCCAGGTGGAGTATGGCGTGTCCTTCCGGCCACTTCGGCTCAGCGTCGCCTGGGTCAGGCTTTTGGGAACCGTCCACTGAACTAGAGGAGGACTGCGAAACAAAGCACAAAGAGCCATGCCGTCGTACGGGGAGAGAAAACTGGTTAAGATTCTAGAAGCTATTCTAGAAGAATTCTAGAACTCTATGCCCACTAACGGGCAATTTAACAAAAGCAGAGAACCTGCACTTTAACCACATGCACGTTACAAATCTAAAATCGTGGAGTACAATCAAGATAAACATTGTCCCAAACATTATGGAGCTCACTGCAGAAGCAATTTTTGTTAGTTGCTGAGTCACTGAGGCGAGTGGGTCGGTAACTCACCTGACTAGAAACAGCCGACTCCCCTGTGCTTCCCTCCTCCAATGTGGAACTGAAAGAAACAAGGTGTGCCTTTACCCACACATCTCAGTATCAAGTGTAAAACAAACATTTTGTGTGGATATAAAGCCAAGGTATGTACTAATTTATTTTCTTTTTCTTTTTTAAAGATTAGTTCCACCCCTCTAGACGTCTAAATTTCCTTTGGATTTTGACTTGCGGGCTCACTGGGATGTTAACCTTTGTGACGCAGAAACAAAACACTTCAACAAAAGAAAAACATGGACGGGTGACAGATTGTACACAGTATTGTACCTCCTGGGTGATCGCTGTTTATTGTTTGTCCCGCTCCCTGATTGGCTCAGGAATCTGGAAGTGAAAAACGAACACAGTAACTGAACTGAGAATGTCGTTTAAGCCTATTGAAAATTTGATTGCATTGTCCTTTTGGCTGTATTGCATGGTTGCATTCAAATGAAAGGTGTGACAAGCCAGACAAAAAGCCCAGTTTTAGCCTCACCAAGCAAACACTCGCCAACGAGCCCAGCATATACGCACTACAGACACGCTACGCAAATGCTCATCAACACACCCAGTCCTGCATACACACATACACACACTAGACACACTACGCAAACGCCCATCAACAAACCCAGGCCACTCACACCACACAACCACATAACCAAACACAGACACACACACACACACAACGCAACTACAAACACGCACACAAACACCCACACACACACACACACAACCACACAACAAACACAACTACAAACATGCACACAACCACCCACGCAGACACAACACAACTACAAACACAACTAAAAACACGCACACAAACACCCACGCACACACACACACACACAACCACAAACGTACACACACACAGTCTCCCCCTCCCCCTGACTCATTCTACCTTTGTGCCCGGGCAGTGGCCCTCCGTCGGTGGAAAAGGCTCTGACTGAATGACGCTCGACATATGAGCGAACGTCGCCTTGGTGATTCGTGTACCAATCCAAGATAAAAGTGATGAAAGAGGAAGGGAAAAGGCAGAGCCAAGAAGACAGGGAGGGTTGTTAGTACAGCAAGAGAAAGGCAAGAAATATCAGGAATGATGGAATAGTGTCAGTCTGTCATGAAATTACAGGCAGTGCTAAATGATGTAAAAGAGAACATTGTAGAATCACAGAATCCTCTAATACAAAATTATAAAAAGCTTGAATTCTTCGGTTTCAGTGACCTCATCAAGGACCGGTGTTTGGGTGAATTCCATTCTAGTTCAGCCAGCTTTAGAAATTAATTGAAATTTAATTTGAGAATTGAAACATGTCCATAATGTTCTGTAAAGATTTCTCATTAATTGAATAAATGGGCCTGACCCCAACCTGGTCATGCAAACAAAACATTGAGTCTATACTCACAATATGGTGAAAGAGAGAATGGTGACAGGATGTGAGGGCCAGGGACTCATATGACTGTGGAATCTGAGAAAACTGTGATGTCACAGGAGGGGCCAGCTGACCCGCAGGGAGAGACGTGGCTTACCTGTTCTGCTGCTCCTGCTGCAGCAGCTGGGCTGCTATCTTCCTCAAGTCCAGAACTTCCTTTACCTCATCCTCCTCTTCTTCCTCTGCCAGAGGCTCCTTCTCGGAACTGAAACAGACAAACAGTGATAAACTCCAGAACATTCCATGATGCTCAGTCACAGAACACAAGAGTCCAGGCTTACCCGGATTCCTCCTTCCCATTTTCCTTGTCTTCGTTTTGGTGTGACTTGTTCAGCACTTTCTCAAGCTCCTGAAATACAGAAAATCCACAACACATTTTAGATTTAAAAAAACAAAAACAAAAGCATTAATCTGGTCAAGGAATAGGTTTGATGAAGGCCGGACAAACAGCCAATCAGAATCGGGTGCATTAAGCGTTCTTTGCAAGGCTAAATAGCCAAAGTGGAGTGGGGCCTTTTTTGTTCCACACCTTCATACAGGACACATAGCGGGTGCTCTGCTGCACGTCTTCCTCAGACAAAGCGGCCTCTTCCTCCGTGCTGGGGTCGATGAAGTCATACGTCTCCTGCTCTGCTAAAGCACAACCCACGGGTTATAAAAACAATTCATGGTAATAACAGGCACGAGCATTCAGTTCATTTACATTACATTACATCACATTTATTTGGCAGACACTTTTATCCAAAGCAACGTACAAAAAGTGCATTTCATGGTCATAGACAACTACTAAACACAGGTTCAATAAGATACAATATTTATTTTGTACAGCTATTTCTAGCCAAGAACACAGTTTAGTTCACACAGTGAACACTATTCTGACCTAACTTCTGCAAAGCCAACTAGGCAGAATCATAAGCTACACTATTTCATAGTGGTACACTGGCTACAATCGTCTGTCTATCATCATCTGACGATCTTTCCAGAATGCGTGCAGCCTATCTTCATATTTAAGTGTGAATAATAGTGAGAAGAGTGAGAGCCAACGTTTGGTTTATTGTAGTTAAATAAGTGAGTCATTTTCCATTGCTGCTCAAGGCTTGGCTCACAGCTCATTCAACACAGCTGGAGGAGGTCAACTGTAAGGAAGTGCGTGACAGGTCACACTCGTTCTGCACAACCATTTTTCTCTGGAAAATCCGAAGTCACAAGAAACAAATCTACAGCAAACCGTTTAATATCTGGCCAAATTTGAAGCATGGAACTACATGAATTACATTTCCAGGACACAATTATTTTTGTACAGTAATTGCTTTTTCATTTGGCACTTGAAAGAAATATTTGCATACAGTTGTATACAATATGTATACAGTTACACATTCAGTGTTAATGGTGGTGATCATTCTTGATGGGAGCAAAATGTTCCACTTGTAATACAACCGCTCTATTCCACTTCTATCAAAAATAGATGAGCAATGTTGGGCCGAATGGCCTGTTCTCGTCTTACGTGATGTTACGTTATGTTATGTTAAATGAGGTAAAACAAGGCTGAACTTGATGCCTGCAGGCAGGCATGCATGTGTGTAATTTGAGGCATAATATGCCATACACAATCCACAGAATTACACAGAGTGTGTACACTAGAAGCTGACTATCTCAAGCATTAAAAGATGCTTGAGACAGTCAAGCATCTTTAGGGATCATGATCAGATGTCAATCAATATGCCTTACAAGCAATAAGCACAGTTTTCTGGTACTGGCTGGTTGTAGACAGAGGGTGATGGTGTGAAGGGGTGTCTTCAGGTACCTTTACTTTCCAGTTTGGTTAGTAGGAGGTGGGCATCGGCCCTCGCCGTCTCAGACACCTGTGAGTGCAGACTGATGGTGTCGTCATCAGAGGGCTGGGGGTGGGGAGGGGGGTTGGATCAGACAGAGAAGGAAGAAATCAGGTTACGCCATGATTATCATTACAGACCTGCTGCACTACAATAAGGTTGTAATCCCCCAAACCAACAACCATTAGATGGTCGTACAACATCCAATACGCGTCAAGAGTTCAGTGCACCCAGAAACAGCCCACGAGAATGCGTTCGGCAATCACAGTAAACTTTCTAAAACCTTCAGCCGCCCCCCGGAGCAGCACCAGACGCGGACCGTGTGAAAACGCTGAGCGAAGCAGCAGAGAAGCTGAACAGGCCCTCAGAAAACACTCAGCAAAAAGAACTAGCTCAAGGGGCGCGTGAGCTGCATGCTAAACACAGTCCGCGCATTACTCTGGATTTTACAGCCGCCAGTCGTACAGAGTGCTCAGTGCTGTCAGGCACTATGGTAATGACGACGACGTTCGGCTCTGTTAGCCCCCTCTCACAGTAGATGATAACACGTGGAACAGTAGCCTAGATACACAGAGTTCTGTTCACCACACATGATAACATGTGGAGCATAGATACACAGAGCTCTGTTCACTGCACGTGATAACACGTGGAACAGTAGCCTAGATACACAGACCTCTGTTCACTGCACATGATAACACGTAGAACAGTAGCCTAGATACATAGAGCTCTGTTCACTGCACATGATAACATGTGGAACAGTAGCCTAGATACACAGAGCTCTGTTCACTGCACATGATAAAACGTGGAACAGTCGCCTAGATACAGAGAGCTCTGCTCACTGCACATGATAACATGTGGAACAGTAGCCTAGATACACAGAGCTCTGTTCACTGCACATGATAACATGTAGACCACAGATACACAGAGCTCTGTTCACTAGACGTGATAACATGTGGAACAGTAGCCTAGATACACAGACCTCTGTTCACTGCACATGGTAACATGTGGAACAGTAGTCTAGATACACAGACCTCAGTTCACTGCACATGATAACATGTGGAACAGTAGCCTAGATACATAGAGCTCTGTTCACTGAACATGATAACACGTGGAACAGTAGCCTAGATACACAGAGCTCTGTTCACTGCACATGATAACATGTGTACCACAGATACACAGAGCTCTGTTCACTACACGTGATAACATGTGGAGCATAGATACAGAGACCTCTGTTCACTACACATAACATGTGGACCATAGATACACAGACCTGTGTTCACTGCACATGATAACGTGGAGCTGTATATACACAGAGCTCTGTTCACTGCACATTATAACACGTAGAGCTGTAGATATACAGACCTCTGTTGTCGACAATCTCTTATCCCCATTGTCGCTCCCGATTCCTGAGTCTGGTCCATGGTTCTTACTGGGGTAAAAATCTTCCATACTGGATAAGACAGGGCAGACACAGGAAAAAGTGACCATTGTGATACATTACTGATACTACGTGATACACATCACCACTAAAAAGATTTGGTTGCACTACGTTAAGATCCACAACAATGGGAAAAATTGCATAATGTTTGCAGTAATTTAAGAGACTGAGCAATACACTATCACAATCTATCATTATGTACCTTGCATAACTGTTATAATAATATAACTGTTTTATAAGGAAGCCTTCACACAAATAAGCAATAACATGGGGAGGTAGCTGTCAAAATCATAAGATCATCAGATCAGACTGTAAATGTTTGGGACTTCCGCATGAACCCAGCTGCCAAAGGCATGACTGGAGCTCCACCTGGGTCACCTGACTGAATGCTCAC
This sequence comes from Anguilla anguilla, assembly GCF_013347855.1. Lineage (NCBI taxonomy): Eukaryota > Metazoa > Chordata > Actinopteri > Anguilliformes > Anguillidae > Anguilla > Anguilla anguilla. Next base: position 10,845,373 of record NC_049203.1, read on the forward strand.
ACTGTCAATTGCTTGCCTATATGGCAGATTTCCCAGAGCCATCCCTAGACCTTTGAGGGCCCTACGAAAAAATCATTTGGGGGCCCCTCCAAAACATTAGCACCTTCTGATTCTCCTGCCTGGAAACCAGTGTCACAGGAAAGCGAGAAGGTGGGCCCCTGGGCACAGTGCTTGATTTGTCTAGTGGGAGGGACAGCTCTGGATTTTCCCATCCAATTCAATGGAAAACAGCTACTTGATGTCTGAATGTCTGCCTATATCCCTTTTCTGTTTGATTACATCATTGTTTAGAAAGGGCGTTTCCAGTTTACATGGGGCACCTGTCTGAATCCTCACACAATCAACCGTTTGCCTATATGCCAGATTTGCCCATTCGGTTCAATGGAAAACAGCTACTTCCTGTCTGAATGTCTGCCTATATCCCTTTTCTGTTTGATTACATCATTGTTTAGAAAGGGCGTTTCCAGTTTACATGGGGCACCTGTCTGAATCCTCACACAATCAACGGCTTGCCTATATGCCAGATTTGCCCATTCGGTTCAATGGAAAACAGCTACTTCCTGTCTGAATGTCTGCCTATATCCCTTTTCTGTTTGATTACATCATTGTTTAGAAATGGCGTTTCCAGTTTACATAAGGGCACCTGTCTGAATCCTCACACAATCAACTGCTTGCCCACATGCCAGATTTCCCCATCCAGTTCAATGGAAAACAGGTACTATCAGCCTGAATATCTGACTGTTTTACTTTCCTGTTAGAGTACAGAGAATTATTGCTTTGAAATGATGCTTCCAAGATTGTAGGTGACCCTTAATAATGATTTGTTGCCTGAATGATTTGTTTAATGGCATCTGTGGTTATCCAAATACAAAGATGACAGTATACTGTGACCTCACTTTGCCTTTTGAGTTTCCAAGAAAAGCTATTTCCTGAAAAAGCAGTACCAATCTCTCCTGACTTGACCTCACAGATGTTCATAATCCTTTTGTTTAGCGTGCGCATTTTTTTCCTTGATGAAGCACAATTGTAAATGATAAGAACACCACTCTCTGGGGCAATTTTCTTATAAAATCTTCTAAAAAAACATTTCACACCAGGTAGTTAGTTTTCTGCATTTGTACAACTTTTAATCTTTTATTTATATGACTGTGTATGATCATCACTTTAATAATAATAATAATAATAATAATAATATGTATAAGGATTACAGGCCAAAGTGCTTCACATAGAAAGGACATAGAGAGCTCAATAACCCAGTGCTCTCTGGCAAAGCTGGGTACATGTGTGGATGTTCTGGTAAGTCATCGTTACATCTTTTTGAATAGTTGCAATTGAAGTGCTTCTGTAGTTCCTGTGCATGGATATGCCTGCAGGCCATATACAGTGCCCTCCATAATGTTTGGGACAACATTTGCAACCAAACAATTTTAATGTGGTTACAGTGCAGACTCTCAGCTTTTATTAATGGGTATTTAATAAAATAGCTTGTACATACACACATACATACATGCATACATACATAAATATATAATAAAAGGTTACCTATCTGTCAAAGGCTGCGGGAGGCTTCGTTTGCTGAGCGATGGGAGGTCAAGGGAGTCTGGTTTCTTGTCAGTTCTGCAAGCTTTGATATTCAAATACTTGAATATATGCACCTTTCCTTTAAGGCAAACCTATAAATAAATAAATAAATAAATAAATAAATTACAACAGCCCAACCATCACACGTAAGTGATACTGTGACACACCACTAACAATGTAAACACTGCACACATCGGTAGTGGGGCTTCCAAGCGGTACTCATTAACTCTAGCAGTGAATCTCGCAGCCTACAATTTTTCACAGCACCTGTAACAGTTAACATTCTCTAGATGGCAGTATTACATCAGTTTTGAGCACAGCCACACCGGTAGAATCAACTGCCATTGAAATTTGTTTGCCATTCTCTTTCTGGCTGTTCTCTTCCAATTGCTGTTGATTCTGAGGGAACACACACAAACCTGCGCTGGGGGCGACTTCATGGGGTTGTTGTCCAAAATGATGACCTGCAGCTGCCTCATTTTTCGGTAGATGGGCGGGATCTCGGAGATCTTGTTGCAGGAGAAGTCGAGTCTGATCAGGGGTAGGCCAGCCAGCTCTGGAGAAGTTCCAGAGGGAAAGAGTCTTAACTTTCAGTAGCCTTTTAACCCAACACAAGAACATTACATTACATTTATTTGGCATATGCTTTTAAACAAAGCGACGCACAATAAGTGCATACCAAAGGTCATTGAAACAACTACAAAACATAGGTCCAATGAGGTACAATACTTATTTTGTATAGTTATTCATACCCATGAACACATTATGTCCAGTTCACACAGTGAACATTACTCTGACCTAACCTATGCTAAGTCACACAGACAGCTCACTTGTTCCAAGTTCTCCCAGAACCTCTTCCGTAACAAACAAAGAACGTGTTGAGGCAGCTATCGAGCCATTATCTTGTTAAACAACTTCAGCTATAGAAATGTACACGGAAAGAAGGGATGGGGGAGGACTGCGAGTGACCGCCCCCACGGGGCACGGCAAGAGCAGGAGGCCTGGGAGAATCAGGGAGCGGCGCTCACCTTCGGGCAGAACCTGCAAGCAGTTTCTCCTGGTGTTCAGCTCCCGTAACGCATGGAGCCTCCCTATCTGCGAGGGCAACACCTGGATCTCATTGCAGCTGATATCCTGAGGAGGGGATACCGGTTAGCATGCGGCACTGAACACATACAAACACACCGGCGCACACGCACGCACACGTGTGCACAAACACGCGGCCGTACACACGCACGCAAAAGAACTCGAGCACGCACAAGGGCCAAACACACGCCGAGATACTCGGCCATGTAGACCAAACAAATTGTTTACTCACTAATTCCATGAGGTCTCTGCATTTTCCGATTTCTTCGGGAACAGAGATTAGCTTGTTGTTGCTCACAACCAGCACTTTAAGTGGAAGATCAAACAGGTATTTTGGCAGCGTCGAGAGGAGGTTCCGACTGAAAACCAAAAAGGAAAGAGAATGTCAAAAGCCATTCACACAGAAGACACTAGGCTGAGGAGGCCATTTTCAACACAGTATCAATTCAAATGGTTCAAATAAACCTCTTTTAAAATTGAAATATTCGTAATACAGTTCAGCTAAACCGTTTCAGATTATTGTTCATTGAAGTTAATCAATTTCATGAAACTTAACAAACAAAACCTTTCATATAATTACGTTTAAAAAAGGCTTTGATTTTGGCTTTGAAAAACGACAGCATTTAAGGAGTCTGGTAAAATATTGTTTTAAAAACATGCTTGCTGGAACAAGGTTGAGTCCTGTACTTCCCATGCTATATCTGAAGAATCAAGATGAGATTGTCAGGACCACAGGCAGTGTTCAATCAACAGTCCTCCATAACAAGGTCTGTTGTCTAGTGTTTTTTTGACAAACCCAGATTGGTGTGTTCGAAAGAAGGCTTGCGTTCATATTTAAAATGTACGTGTGAGGGAGAGTTAAGAGTTCACAGACAGTAGGCATAAATCTCTCAATTTCCACAGTGCAACACAGTCAATTTCACTTTCTGACAGCGTGGAGATGTATGTTACAACGTTGCATGCCTAACAATATTTTGACAGATTGCTTTCATATCCAGAGGTGGAGTTAAATAATAACAGAAGCTGTTCTATTCTGTGCAACAATGTGATTTCTGTTCATAATGCATATGCCAGAAGTGAGATAGAAAATGCAATATGACTCGAGTTGAAACCAAAATGTAAAAAATACCCTTTAATAAAAGCTGAGAATCTGCACTTTAAGCACGTTTGATTATAAATCTAAAATTGAATACAAAATAAAGAATCTGAATAGGTATTCCAGGTATTGAAATATAAGGCTTTATATGCTAAATATATGATTGAGTCAGCAAGGTACAGTATTTAGATCGTCATTAGAATAGATTAGTTTTATAAATAATATTCTATTCAATTTTACTTGTATAGTTCTCTTTACAGAGACACTGTTTCAAAGATACTTTACAGAGAAAACAATAATCAGGGGAGTAGTATAATAATTGTACTAATGAGCGTACTATGTCACATAAAGAGGGAAAATTGGTACAGTGGTGCAATTGATCCAATACATTTTCAGTTCCATAAAATAAGGAGACCGCCAATACAATCCTGGTTGATAAAGACTTGACACTGTATAACCAACATCCATCTTTGTTGCAGTTAATTTGTTTCACCTAGAGGCCCCTGAGTTCTTCTAAGGGAAAAGAGAGTTAGCAGACCTGATGTTCAGGTATGTGAGCATTTGCAGGTTAATGATGGCTTCTGGGACAGCTCTGATGCAGTTGTGATACAGGTTGAGGGACTCCAGAGGTGCAAAGAGGCAGACTTCCGGAGGAATCTCCGTCAGCCGGTTCTTTGAGAGATCTAGGAGAAGAAAGAGAAACAGAATGCCAGTTTTCATTTAAGGCAGAAAGCAGAATTTATCAGCCTTATTTCGCAGATATTCACCCTCCACAGACTCTGTAGAACTCGGAATGCATGCAAACATGCATTCTCCAACAGACATGAATGTTAACCATTTTCAGCTGCTAGCCTACTGAAAAATCAATATATCAAACCAATGAGCAGACAAGTAAGACAGATGATGACAAGAACTGCAAGATATTAAAGTGATAAAATACCTTCTAATACAGAACTGTAAGATATTTCACCAGAACTTCATCTTCATTCAAAAACCAAAACAGCTTTTATGGCTCTTTGTTTTAAAACACCAGGTATAGGTTAGACCTCCATTGCAACTGTAATAGTGAAATTGTGCTTTGTCTCGTGTTACATGCGTTAAAATTTGCACTTTGCACAAACATTTGATCAGATGACATAAAGTAAGTCTCAATCTCAACAACATAAGGCAGAGTGGTTTCCATTTTAATAACAGTACTTTGCATTACTAAAAATAAAAGTGGAGTGGGAACATTGTCTATGAAAGAAGGGGTACAGGCGAATCAATCCCTCATATGTGAATACAGTGGAGCTGAACAAAGTGAGCATGCTATCCTACACGGGTACCACACAATTCAAAGTCTTTGACCTTACATGATTTAAGACAGCTGAGCAATGATTCTGACAGATCGATAGCGGGAGTTCATTAGGCACTGAGCCAGTATTTATAGAGCAGTGCTTACAGCTGTTGTTGGCTGAGTAAAACACACAGGCTCACTGTCACTATGAGAGAATGCAGCTGTGGCAGACAGGCTCAGAAGATCCAAGTTTTATGGGATTAATTATTGATTATTGATATATGCCTTAGACAAAACATGCAAGGATAAACAGGAAGCATACCAGTAGGCATACCATCTGTTACACATATAGGAAGCTCAGATAGATATAACATGATACAAACATAGTATAAATAACTACATTAATAATTACTACATAAATATAGGCTATGCTACAGTGGAACCGGCTAGCAGGAATCTCAGATATCAAATTAACCTGGATGTAATGATGATGATAAATTGTGGGATGGAATCATTCAATCATTCAAATGCTGTTTAAATAGTCCACGTGTGATAACAGAGTGCTGTTAAGAAGAGTAGTCTTGCCTCAGTCAAAACAAAATAGTTCTCACTGCCTAGTCCCATCCCCAGTACTCTAGACCTCAGAGTACCAGACATGATACACAATGAATTGTAGCTTTAAAAAAGTTAAGTATTTTGGATACCACTGGCAAAGTCTTACAGAAAGAACACGGTTCACTGACAGGACACGTTCTCTGCAGTCAGACGTCCTCCCAAAGTTCCGTGTGTAATTTATAAAAAGTGGGAAAGACATCAAACTCTTGTCGAAATGCGAGAGACGGGTGATGTAATGCCGTTGCCATGGACGCAGGCATGCAGGGACTCTGAATAACCTTCAGGCCATGAATGGCGCTCTTTCACTTCCTGTTCCTCTTCTTGGGCCAAATCCCTGCCTGGCATCTGAGCACGACCTTCCTGAAATCTGTTATTAGAATGCTTCCGTGGTACGCACTGCCAAGCATCTCAATGAAAGGAGGTCTGGCAGTCTTCACCTTTGACCTTTGCTACATGGGCTTGATGAAAACGTTGTGTACAAGTTAGCGAGGAACAGCATAGGACATTTCAAGGGCCCCAGACCTGCTGCTCATCAAAATAAATTAAACTGGGGCTGTTGGGTGGCTCAACCTACAAACGCTGGTGTTCAGTGTAGAGATGCACCCAGATTCTGCCATCAAATCCTGGCCATGTTAGTGCGGAGTGCTAGCAGCACCACAGGTCATTGTCCTCATCTGGGGGGGGGGGGGGGGGCAAATTCTAGTAGGCTAGGCAGCCCAAGTCAAAGCACACAGGACAAGCTCCTCTAGACTGGCACCTGCGGTCTACCTGTGCTAGGTGTGTATGAAGCTCACTCGTTCAATTCAGCCACTGCAAATGGGGCAAGCCTTGAGGATACATGCCTGGGAATACAACTGCCCTTTTCAAATCAGGAAAAACAGATATACAGAGGAGAAAATTGTATTTAAAATAGTCATGAATAGAACCCAGCGAATGAGAGCATCAGTATTACAGCTCTATATAGGAAATGCTACAATGGATAAGGAATACAATAAATACTGCAACTTCAACTAAATTTACGGTTCATCTTTGTTCACTGGTTTATTTGAGGTAAAACATATTCTGAATGTTATCCGATACCATGCAACGCAATTCATGTGGTCTCCTGCTGATCCATGACTGAGGACCAGTGTGGATGGAGGGGGTAGGGGGTGGGGAAGCTGTTTGGATGAAAGCTGACTCTGTATTAACCCGAGATCATCCCCCATCATGCGAGCAGGCTAAAAAGGGGGCGGACCCAGCCCAGTGAGGAGTGCCTTCTCTGGTTGGACAGGCCAGAAGTCTTGCAGCCTATTGGTGAAAGAGGTTTAACACAGTGACCTTAATTCGATATGGCAGGTTGGGATTTCTGCAGCACGCACCAAACCCAGCCGCACTGCCTGGCAACTGCCTCTGTCTCAGAGGCAATTGGAAGAACACAACCCCACCCGCTGCAGAGAGAACTCTGCGCCATTTCATCTGGCCATATAAAACAGTGGAAGAACACATACCCTCCTGGGGCATCTAGCCATATAAAACAGTGGAAGAACACATCTCCTCCTGGGTACATCTAGCCATATAAAACAGTGGAAGAACACATCACCTCCTGGGTACATCTAGCCATACAAAACAGTGGAAGAACACATCTCCTCCTGGGTACATCTAGCCATATAAAACAGCGGCAGAACACATCCCCTCCTGGGTACATCTAGCCATATAAAACAGCGGCAGAACACATCCCCTCTTGGTGCACCTAGCCATATAAAACAGTGTTAGAACACATCCTCTCCTGCTGCAGCTAGCCATATAAAACAGTGTTGTCCTGTACACAGGGGCTTGGCAGCACAAAGCAACAGCTGCAAGGCCATTCGCATGGTTTATGGTTTACGGCCCCTTCCAAGACCTTAATGGTTCTTTGTCTTGTCTCCACAGGGGAACCCCGTTAGGTTCTTTACTCAACCCTCTATGGAAGGTGTGCAAAGTGTGAAAGCTCCCAGATTGAGACATTTTGCCTGACAGAAAACCCTTAAAACAGATAAGGTTTCATGCCTTAATCCCGCAGTTACATAAGGGCGCCAAGTTATTAGCGCAGGGGAGGAACTGTTTGAACAGCCGAGTCTTGAAGAAACTTTATTGAGCTCTCCAAACACAGGGAGGTTTACAGTACGCCAGAGATTTAATTAGCAGCCCACTGTCTGCCTGAGAGTGTGTGTGTATACATCTGTGTTTGAGTACATGGTTGTGTACATGTTACTGCATCACCAATCTCAACCAGAGATGGCAGACAGCATGTCGCCAACTAGCTAGTGATGGCAACCATCATTCCGATCAACAGCTCCATTAATCTTTTGGGAGTTATTTAACACAGTTCAAATACTGGAGAGCCACAGCTGTTAGATCATTTAGAGCCGCTGTGTGATGTTAAGCTATATGTAAAACTAACTCTTATTAGATTTACTTTGCAGTATAAGCCCAATGAATTTCCACAAATCAAATTTGAAGAGCCTGAAGAAAAAAATCCATCATATTTAAATCCAATATTTTTTGAGCACACAAAAGCCGGGTCTATGCTAGTGAAGCCACCGCTCTGTGTAACCCATTTAATTCTGCCAACTTCAGACAGCATCTGTAAATGCCTATAAGCCTCTGTTTACACAGCAACAGAGAGCTTATTTGGGAAAAGATAAGAAGGTCTCTTTGAGTAAGCTGATTACACGACAAACAAACCACAAATCACAGTAAAGTGAGAGTTCCCAGACTAGGAGAGAGCTGCTGTGACAGTAGGTGAATATCCCAGCATTCAAAACTGTTTATTCTACATGGGATACTGCCATTTTCTTTATTACTGAAAGCATAAGCTCTGATCCATTAAGGTCTGATCCATGTACATGACTGGTTATGTTAAGTCTAATGTTCAAGCTATGTAAGTCATCCTCCAGAAGGCTGTCTGATTATTAATTTTGTGATACCAAAGTACTTTAATGTAAACTATTCACACACACAAAAAAGAAATCCATCACAAAACTCAAACACCAAAGTTGACAACCATTTGTGTACTTCCTTATCCACAGTGCTTTAAATAGCCTGTACTGTATATGAACCACTTGCTGAAGCAATTCAAGTTAAGTGCCTTGCTCAAGGGTGCACCCACAACCCTCCAGTTACCCGCTCATTTCGCTTAACAGCAAATTACACTGATTGCAGCTCAGATTAAATATGTGTGTAATGACAAGACATACATACTATGTGTAAAATATGCATCTCTGTTCAAATTGAATCTATTAAGTTGCCATCTGGACATCTCACTACAGGGATGCATTGTACAGGAGGACAGAAACATACATATATACATGAATGTTAACACCACCGGCAACCACAAATGACACACTTCCACTTTCACTGGAGGAAAGGCCCTGCTAAGCCTGTAGACAGCAGGCAAAACTTCACATAGTGTCTGACAACCAGCTCCCCTCCTACAGAGAGAACAGTCACATGAACTGAGATGCGAGAGGAATACATACCAGCATGCTTACTGAGGACCTCCTTCACACTAAACACACTCAGAATTAAACTGTGTACTAAAGCTTGTACATGTACAGCTCTGGCCGAAGGGCAATGGCTCAAATGCAGCATGCTTAGCTGGAGTTTAATCCTCATTCCTCAGGTTTAAACCACCAGGCCACAGACCTGTATTACAAGTGGAACAGCTATCCAAATCTGTGAAATAAGGATTAGCGGTTCCAGTTGCAATGATGTTCTGTGGTCAAGGGGATTTGAACCTCAGGTTTAAACTCCAGCTAAGCACACTGCAATTCACCCCACAAGTCTTAGCTTCAAATCCAGATAGTCCTGTGGCTGCCTCTTTTCTTTAGTCTCGAGTGAGTTTTTTTCTACTGATTTACTGACTGTGCACTAGTGTAGAAGAGCAGAATTCAAATTTTGTCAGGTCCAGACAGTAGTGCTTTAGCCATCAAGGCGCTATGCTATCCAATCTAACCAATAGCTTATCACACTGTATTGAGTACAGTGCACTCTGTAAAGAAAATTGCTATGAAATTAGTGGCACAAGTCTGGTTTTGAAGCAGATTTCTCCATCCTGGACCTGGAGTATGATGGTGACTACAGCTTGCCTTCAAGTTGAGCCATTAATCAGCTGCTTAAGAAAGCCAATTCAACAGGCTTACTCTCTAATTACAAGTGATATTCTAATAAACCGATCTTCATTAGCCCCACAACTACAGCAGCCCCAGTAGAGTGATGATTCCTGAGAGACCGTAAGCACATGACCATTATAGAGCCATTTGTAGTTCAGATGGTCTTAAATGAATGAAGCCACACCTCAGCTTTCACTACACCAGACAATATTATCCCTTTACAGAACCAATGTTCCCATGAGAGATTCAGTTGGCAACCAATGAAATGACATAATGGTGCATAGGGGTGGGTACTGTCGAGTGGCAGGTGCTACTGCTCTGGTTCATCAGATGCCTGTCAGCTGGGCGCAACTGTGTAATTATTATAAACCTCTATCCCATTGAGTGTCCAACCCAGCTGGTGGCCTGCAGTATACAAATTTGAGGGGCATTTACAACCTCTGACCAAGTCTCACAGTCAATGCAAAGAAACCTAACCCCTTACACTCCTCAGGAAACCCACTTCTTCAAGTTAACCCTGAATTCCTGGGGCACATTTACTCCCCTAAAGGAGGAAGCCTCGCCCCCCTCTTCAGATGTTTACACCGACAGAAGTTCTCCAGTTTCAAGGGTTGTTGAGGACACGGCCCAACCAGGGATATTCCATCAAATGACATTTCCACTCCTAGTGGGTCCGAAGGTGAATCCACATGAAAAAGCTTGTCCTGAAGCACCCTTTGAGAGCTCGACTCCCTGTTTAGCAGGTGGTTGCTCTAATAAGGTTATCCTCAATGATGGAGACAATGTGACAATGGATGCTGGGAAGGCGCACACACAAATTCAGATGAAACTATGAATATATACCTTGAATGCAAACAATACAGTTGAAAGTAAAACCTACTTCATATTATTTCATATGCAATGATCAAGCAATGATCAAGAACCGCATGAGAAAAAGCATGTACAATACTGACAGGACTGCTACAACCGCATGGCTCTTATCTTCTGTTTCATGAGGCGTCAAATGGAGGAACAACAGAGGAGCAGATCAGGGGGTTCACGGAGGTTCAGCTGCGTGCCAGAAGGGCCGGGCTCTTCGCCCCTTGGGGCCCATCATGCTTTGTAGCAGAGTTGGTTTTCGGGGATCAGTTTTCTGAGGCAGGAGCCCCAGAGGGCACCCCCAACGACAGGATCCTCACTTAGAGCCCCCCCGCCTCTTAAAAGACGCCCAGCAGCCGCGACACTGACACGTCCCCCGAGACAGAGCTGCAAATGGACTGAGAGTTTCCATTAGGCACAGGGTAGGGGGAGGCACAGAGGGAGACCCAAATCATTCTTAGGGTCAGTGAAACACACAGTACAACAATATACCCCTCCAGCCCACACCTCGTGAGCTCCGCATGGGCTTAATACCGCTGGAACAGTAGTTTAAGCTAAACTGCTAATTTCAGACACGGCTGACACTTTAAGTACAACATGTTATTCATCTCCGCAAAGAACAAAGAACTAAGAACAATAACAGGATATTACAGCTTGAACGAGCACAGCATGAATCTCAATATAATTTACAGAGGTAAAACTGGTTTGTCGGTGCACATTCCTGGAAGATATTATCTCTGTGTGTGATATCTCAAATTTAACATCGTATTTAAGAGACCATACCCAAACCTTGCATGGAGAAGGAATGAGTTAATGAGCTCATTTCTGACAAAAAACAGTGAATGCCTCACAGCAATGTAATGTTAAGTGTTAACAATCGCGTGACATTGTCAGGACTGCAAGTCCGTGCTTGTAAAATAGCTTGCGTGTGTCTTTCAGGCATGCGAAGAATGACCTTACATGTCATAAATCATATCAAATGATGGATTTCGATTGTTGTGACATTAAGAACAAAACAACAGCAATATGTATATGAAAGAGGTAAGTAAGGCCAGTGGAAAAATAGGTCCAGCAGTATGGCATGCAAAAAAGTATTTGAGATGCAGTTGTGAAGAAGGGAGATTATGGTACATACATTTTTGCGATACACTCCCTGCCACACATATTTTTATGGATCTTTTTTAAATGGTGCCATTACACCTGCATGCGCAAGGCTGCAGGTCTAATTAAGTTTGTCCACTGTCACACATTCTGAACATAGCATATTATTGTTATTATTATTATTATTATTTCATATTATTGTTAAATTCACACAAGCAGTGCATGTTGCTTCATAATAATAAATGGATGAACCACCCTTAGCAAATGAGATTACTTGGAGCCAGCAGTGAACATGACACATCCTAGCACTTTGCGGTGGCAGGGCGGACAGACTGAAACAGCAGGTTTGTAAAATATCAGCCCGCTGCTACGGGCGGCCCAATAAACAGTGGCTCAGAGGCCAAAATCAAATCTGCTTCTGCGCACGCACTGCCAAAATACCTCGGTAAACACTAACAGCCTCATCTGTTCCTGCTGACAGGTTGGAGCGGGAGGATTCTCAATAGCGGATCTGTCTGGCCAGAGTGTGGAGAATGCGCCACGCCGAAAAACATCCTTACCACGGGCGTCAAGAGAACAGGCTGTTCCCGAAACTGACAGAATCGGTCCTTGTGCTGACGCTTCCACTGAGATAAATCAGCAGTCACGCTAAACGGGCATATACACTTAGACTATAGACTGCAGCATTCCACTCAGCCGTCATGCATACAGTTTATCGCACGGCAATGTTCCTGCATAACACGAACGGGCTGAATAAGAGGCAATATCAGTGTTGAACAGCAATCACTCCATCAACGTTTCAAGCCTCACAATGAGCAATTCCTCCCCATAACTGCAAAACGTCCTTCTTTTCCAACTCCTGATATCCTCTGTGGTAGACTACTCATGGGGCTTTCCATTGAACCACTAGCCACGGGGACAGAGACCAGGACACATACAAATTATACACAAACACAGGAGAAAAGGGTTAGCCAGTTGGGCTGTTTGGATAATCAAAAACAGATGTCACCCCGTCGACTCATTAATGCCCCCCACCCACACTCACCTCCCTAAGACTTTCTATCTGAACCAGCTCTAATTGGCCCACAGGGACTGAAGTCTGTCAGAGGCTGACTGCCACATCACAGACTGACAGAGAAACTGGAGACTGTAGAATTGACTGTACAATCAGGGATCTCACATTAAAAACCAATGGCTTCCAATATGTGTGACAATTAAACATTGTAAGAAATATAATGTCAGCACTGCCCATCAGTAATCATGGGATCTCAATTGCAGCAATTATCCCAAAGCATTATATACAAATTCATCTCTTTCTAAAGTATAGAATCATACGGTTTAAATTTCAATTACATAAGCCTGAAAGCAAACCCTCTGGAAACAAAATCAAATCCAAAAGCTGTTGTTTACTGAGAAATCAGTATTGAAATATCATTTCATTAACAGCCTGCCTGGTGGGTCAATATTACTAGACATGGTTCCTTGTCCCTCAGATGGCTTGGAAGCAACATAAGTTATCGGACTTATGTTGGTGATGACTGATGGCAAAAGCAGCCAATAGCAATTTAGCATTACTCCTTCCCACATGCACACACAGCAGGGACAGTCACGCATGCACACACAAGCGCACAAGCGCACCTGCACACACAGGTATAACTGGGACTGCCGGAAATCATGAGTCTGTGCCACGTTTTGCAGATCTTGTAATGACAGCGTTCGGTGCGAAGCAGCAGACCAGACTAGAACTGACGGAATACGGAATGCTTCGTTTCCTTTTTACCGCGCCACAAAGACACATGAGAAACACGGACACAAATCCCTGTCCGCCCGAGAGAGACGTCAAGCCTTCTGAAAGGAGCTTCTAACCCAGCCCTTGCACACCACCCCCCCCCTCCCCCCTCCTCAGTCTAATGCTCTCAGTCTGTGATCAGGCTCCCTGTGGTAGCATGTGTCTGGATGGAGGATGAGACTGAATATTCAGCTATTCAAATATTTAGCCATTCTATCACACATCTGTTTCATTTTGTCAGTATTCAAATGCTTGCTACATTAAACAAGAATCCCAAAAAGTCTTTCATCCTTTCTCCTCAATAGTCATTAAATGGTTTGTGAAATTTCCGAAAAATTCCCTGCAAAAATGACTACAGGAGGAGGCTTAACAAATCCCCACCTCCAGCTCTGCACACTCACGTATCTCACCACAACAAGGGAGGCTACTTATTTTTTACCCGCCAGTTTCCTAAGCAACAGCACCACACTGCATTCCCCACTTCTGTTAAATCTCATATTTGTAGTGTGTTAAGTAGAGTATAAGTACTGTATTTTTTTTTATAGTACACATGGACTGTGAAAATGAGGGCAAAAAAAACTTTGCCTTTCACAGTGTGTATTTTGCAAAAGCTCTGGGCAAATTTGGGAAAGGGCTATGGGTCAAGCATTCCTTGACTCATCTTGTAATTTTAGGAATGCTAATAACCATCCATTAAGTGTGGGGAAACCAGCTTCACACTGACCCTCGACAAAGACAGAGGAGGAGAGTAGGTAATTTCAGCTAATTCAAACGTACAGGTAGCATATGAAATTGTTTCCACTGGACCTTGAGATTGTGAAGCAGGTGCACATTTTTACGTTGAAGGGAAAAAAATATTATGCTGGGCTATTATAAAAGGGCTACTGGAAATCCTTCTAAGTAAAATGGTCAGGAGTGGGTTGGACTTCTTTTGTGTCTCCTCCATCCATGAACAGACCATCTGCTTCAAAACAGGTTGGCGGGGGTATTTTTTGCCTGTTAAAGCCCCCGGTGCCCCAGAGGGAGAGGGGCCCCATTTCGGGAGCCGCTCTTCACCCAACGCCACACTTTAAAGAACGCCTCCACCTCCTCATATCCCCAGCTGATCACTGACCCAAATTTAAGGCCTCCCCAACATCTGCCAGTTCTCATTCAGTGAAGAAGCCCAGATTCAGTAAAAACTTAAGTCTTTTGTGGGCATTTCTAAGGCCAGGCTTTTTGGCTAGAATTAGTAACAGGAACAGCTATAACAGTTAGTAACATCGGGTTACAATAACAGCTTTCCCTGTAATACTGGTACGGTGAAACTGTGCTGTAGAAGAAATCAGTAATTCAGTATTACGCCATATTTGCCTTGACCTGCCAAAGCTGAAGGTCAGTTATGCTTATGACAAATCTCCACACTGAACTGCATTTACAACATTATACTAACAGCAAATGAAGGTCAATGGAAAACAGCCTTTTTACACATTATTAAAAATCTAAACAAGGAGAATATTTATGTAAGAATTACTTTAGGTGATTATTTCTAATCAGTTCATTTGCTTTTGACCTCAAATGACCAATAAAAGGTTTGAACATATACACCTTGCATTATATACCTCTGGATAGGGCATTCTAAACGCTGATGTGAACCTCAGGTTAGTACAAAACTTACATAACCAGCATCAGCTGCCTTCAACCCTGTCTCAGCCCACCAAGCTAGTATCATTCTGCCTCTTATCATTTGCTCCAGATCAGCGACTCCCAAACACTGATGGCAGCTGAGAGAACAACCTCTAAAGAAAAGCTAGTGATTCGCTGTTCACTGCAGCACTTTGCTGTTATGCAGGGCCTGTTGGTTGTTGGGTTATCCTAAAGAACATGAAAGAGAATTAATCAGGTGGCTCTATGGCCAAGTGGAAGCTAATAAGTGCCTTCAAAGACCACAACAAGATAGCGCTGCTATGGAACTATCAGGTCATCAGTACAGAAATATCTGAACGTCTGATACTTCGATTAGGCTTGCATAAAATTATTCCAACCAAAATGGTACGCTGAGTTGATACAGACAGGGGTTACCTACCTAAATTTTTCTTATTCTTCTCTTCGCTTGTTTGGTCTAAGCATAAGCAACGCACTTCAAAGCTCTCTCACCTATGAATTCTCTGCAGCTAAGAGGCAGCTGATATGGTTTAATCTGATCATCTCCCCACAGGCTTGAGCTGTAACACTGGGCAGTGTTGCCCTGAAGAAGGCTCTCAAATTGCATTCCACTCAGTAGAAACCCAACAGGGTCCTTCAAATTAAACAAATGATTGAATGTGCTAACGATGACTGAATCCAGCTCAGATGACTGGTGGTAAAAACTTGATCGGCCTAAAGCAATCAAAGTAGTAGGTATTCACTACCCAACAGCAACAAATTAATTGTTGTATACAATAGAATACCCCTGCCCAAGCTTGTGCCACACAGACTGCTTGTGAGGATGAGGGCAAGCTCACAAAGCTTCAGGGACCTGTAACTGCAATTCTGCACATACTTATGCAGATTTTACAGTCTCTTCACAACCTCGTTGCTTTGACAGATAAAATTTGAAGAGGTGGACAGTTTTTTTGCATTGAAACAAAATGTTCTTTGGTAGCTAAAACGCAGCATGATTTTTCTGCTTCTTCACTCTAAGGCGATTCAGGTTACAGTCGGCAGCCACGATCAATTCTGGGAGTGTTTGCTTTTCAATTGGCATTCTAGCCCAGTATTGCGAAGTCTCTGCACAGCGCCCAGACAAAGACGAGCAGCCCATGACAAATGCAAGGAACACGCATTTTATGAAGAAATCCCATTATAAGGCAGCGACTAAAAATGCGACACCCACTCACCCAGGCACCCACTTAAGACACAGACAGAGTTATTTGCATTATCTGCAGAATTTAAGATTCAGTATTTAATTCCTCTTCCCCAACGGCAAGAGCTAAGACTGGGGCGAGGGATTGAGGATGACGCAGATACAGCATCTTATGTTGCCGTCTTTTAAAATCAATGTCATTCATCCTGCCTTCGATCCACCTTCAAGATTCCCAGGATGATTCAACAGCAAAATTCCCAGGTTGACTCAACAGCAAAAGCCCAGGGCATGGCACAGTTGCTTAGACTAATTGTTTTGGCGGCTTTATACCTTCGGATGCAAATCACTCAAAAAACCACATCTGCTACTCTAATTCAGAGCCAAATATAAACATATACAACCTGGCAGACATGGAGCTTAATTTAGTAATCCTACCTCCACACTTCCAGATTCATTGAATGCACTGAGACATTTGTACATAAGAACAGGTGAAATGCTGCCGGAGCATCATTTGAGTTTCAAGTCCCACTAAAGTGTGTATTATTGATTTTCATCACCCGCCAGGTTCTTCTGGAGGCTTTCATTGCTATCGATGAGCTAGACTTCCTGGTTATATGCTTTCTGGTTCCCAAAGGATGGCATTCTGCGGAATAACCTTAATATCCAACTATGCAATCTTCTGTTAGACTCCTAACACTGCTTCACTCATTTGAGCTGACTATGGTCAGCTTTTTGTTATCAATTTTCTTTGCCTTCACAAGGAATTGTACGGCTGGAAACGTTGCAGGCTTCAACTCTCCAACCGCTGCTCTCTCTTTCTCCACAGTCTCCATCCGCAGTTATCTTTGGGTGCAACTTACATAGCATCCATCACATGAGAATAAGGTTTTTTCAGGAAGTTGATTGCATCTCTGGATAAGTAAGAAATGCAGGGTTTAGCACGGTGAGGAGTGATCATGTCCTCAGAAGAAGAACTGATTCTGTAACCTGCGACTGTGAACCTAAATTGCTGTATAAGGATTTGATCCGCTTAAAATCTTTTTTATAAGATATATTTTCAGCAAGGTGTATGACTGTATTGCACAGGGCAGTGTGTATGTGCCTAGTTAGCCTCGTTAAGTAAGGGTGTTTAGCTGGCAAGGCCAATAAAGCCATGTGAAATCATCCACGTCAACAGTCTTTCTGAGAAGAACATAAACAACATTTCTCAAGCAACTGGAATGTCGGTGGAAACGTGAGAACAAGGGACACCATAAAACACACAGGCTAAAAGGAACAGATAATCTCACGATAAAAACATAGTTAAGATGGATTCACACACAGTTCAGTCAGGGTAAAATAAATGAAATTTTTTAATACAACCTTAATTCCCATGATAGAAATGTGCACGTAAAATGGAGCCATGACACAAATATCTTGTTTTTAGGCCCTTCTTAAATAATAAGCTAAGCTAAATTTAACTAACACTGAACGACAGTATACTTAGTATTCATTTACACAAACACCTAGGTTTTCTGGTATGCAGACCTTGATGCACATTCTCAGGCCAATCGTTAAAAAAAAAAGTGCTCACTGAAAAACATGCCTGAGGGCCCAAGGGGGTGATGGTGGGAATGTGCGCTTTGGTATTTCGTCTTCCTTCTGCCCTCTAGGCTTGGAACTGTAAACTGCGGACTGCCGCCACCATTATCAAAAGCAACTATGGCAACAAACAAAATCTGCAGTGTGTTTGTCCTGGCAGTAGAGAGGGGCCATTCAAACTGATTAGAGCAGCATGGTGCTATGTAGGGGAAGTGCTACTTGACAGAGGTGTGCCCATGAAAGATTCCCTCCTTTTACGGTCGAGGCTCTGAATCCCAAATCTTATCCGTTCCTGCTGCGGGAAGAGGTGCAGGTGGTAATTCAAGTGAAGGTGTTGTCAAGACAACAGTTTAGTAGTCAATCACAGCAATAAGTCAAATATTTGTTCCCGGAAAAATTAAAAGCAGCAGTCATGCAGACAGAGAGTATGTCCAGGGCAGGCAGAGACTAAAATGGATTCCAATTGGAAGTAACGTGGCAGTGGCATTAATTTTCAAATAATGGGACTATCACTAATTTATTTACAGAGTTGTTCAAAAAAACAGTTAAAAGAAACAAAAAAACAAGGCATCTTAGGTAACCAGGTAACCTAGCAACATAAATACCAAGATATCTGTTCCATCAGAAAGCATAATGGGCAGAAGATAATTCAACAGGGAAGAAAACTCAAACGTACAGTACGATGACACGCTTATCTTCACACTCAAAGGCCATTCAATGAGATAATGTTGAAGAGATTCTGCTGAAGAGGGCATTTGCTGCACTGTTATTTCACCCTCTCAGATGCCCTAATCTATGGCACCCATCCATTCTAATTTTGGAAATTTTAGTCTGTAATAGATAATAGATGCAGACCTCACTCCAGAGAACACCTGCAGTTTCCTTTGATTTTCGAACCTATGGTCATTAATATCCCTCCTCCTTTCTCTCTCTCCTTCCTCCAGTATTATTTACAGTGTCCTGCCCCTATTGCCCACCACCTCGTTTACTCCAGCGTCTGGTTAGTGGAGGTGGAGCCTCTGATCCTATCTCTGCTCTCCTGCCCTTCTGAAGGTCAGACTCCTGCTTACCTCAGACAAACTGGCCCGTGGGAACCAGCTTCACAGGGACACAGCAACACATCCATCCCAAGCAAAAACAGTAAATGGACAGTGCTCAATTCCATACAAAACACCATTTACCGGGCGGGTATTTCGGTCATTTTCAAATTCAGAACCCTATCTTTACGTACCCGGTAAGAGACAGCACTATCTAAAATTGAATCTTAAAGTGCAATAGAAAGACAGTGTATGGCAACTAGGATTTATCTTCATCGTTTCTGTGCTCTTGAAAGGTCACAACTACCCTCACCCAGTGTCACTTTTAAATGTGAAGCACATCAGGAACACATAAACAGACGTTGGCGACAAAAACAACTTCCATTCGTGTTATGTTTCAAGGAAACAGAAAACAATGTTCCTCGTGGAGTTGCAAATACAGGGAAAGATTGTGGAACTGCATGCATAAAGGCACACCTATAACGTTAAGGAAAATGAGAAGTACAATACAGCTGAGTAATTTATTCTGCAAGTTTGCTTCTCCTTTACTTAAATATTAGTTGAGTTGTTCATTCTAAAAATATTGATTATTACCAAAAGGTTATCCAAAATAAAGACAAGGGAGTGACCAAGTATGCAAAGCCTGAAAGGAATTTTTTAAAGATTGCACTAACACCTGCATTTACACTGTCATGCTATGGATTTAATGTGTTCTCTAGCACGGGCCAGCAGCAGGCCAAAAGAACAGGCATTGGCAGTCGAGTGATCAGGCAAGAGCAACAGAGCTCATCAAGAGCAACAAAACAGCAACATTTCTCAGTTAATGATTCTGTCAAACCAGAGCAGCCTTCGTTGGCACAGATCGCTTCCTTTAAGATGCAAGCAGCCTTTATGAAGGTCTACTTCTGCTGGTTTTTGTTACAGCTAACTTCTTTATCAATGAAGGTTGTTAAAAACTGTGTTTCTTCGTTAACTAGTTCTTTATACTTAGCACAATGCATGCTTGGCATTCTGCCATTAGCATTGTCTTTGAACCCCTCATTTTCCACACATAATTTAGTTTCACAGTGACAAGCTGTCAACACCTTCAGCAATTAGGACTCCGCGGATTAGACCTGTCAGTCCATATTTAATCAATTAAAAATGCAACTCCTTTCTATAGCCGTGTAGCACATTACAGAAAATATATCTGAAGTACTGGAATCCGAATATTGGACATTTATTTTTCATGGTATGCTTAACCCAGTATGTACTGAAGTGTCAAATTAAAACCAATTAACAGCTCGTTGGAACTGTGGTTTGACCAAAAATCTACATAAAAAGGGGTCCTAGGACCGAATTTGAGCTTAGGTACACCATTTGACTTATTCAGGTTTTCCCCTTATATGCGTGCATTGCAACATTTTCAGTGGGAAGATTACACGGGGTTCCCATGGAACACAAAGCAGCTACAGTCTGATTGGTCAGTGAGGACGGCTTTAAGCACATCCTCAGAGGCTGGGGCCTAAACTTAGCCCAGACACTTCCTGTCACAACAGCCTCTCGTGACTCCTCAAGCACAGAAACAGAAGCTCTTATTGTAATGCACTGAAAAGTGTCATCAGTCACATGTTTCACAAATATCTAAATAAGAGATAAGACATTGAGATAAGAGATCAATTTGTGATCAATTTGTCAATAAGAGGCAAAAAATAATGATGAAAATCTATTGACAGGTGACCATCATCATAGCATTAATTGCATACTCCAACATGAATATAAATAATACAGCACATATTGCGAAGCTGACAAGAAATTCACACAAGCTTCACATCACTCAGTCATTTAATGTGATTGTGATGTCTGGGGTTCTTAGTCAATGGACCCTTCACTGTGGGTGATTTGCACAGACACTTCAAATGAATACTGCAGAATAAATGTTGCAGTTTAAAAATACATAACCATATTTCATATACTAAAAATTAACAGCATAGTGTCAAAGCCTCAACAGTGAATCACATTTATAATTTTGCAAAGACCCATGCAAGATCTATGAAACATGCACCAATATTGGGGAGATACAGTTTTTTGCCCGCAACTGTACTGTAGTCAAATGGTCCATCTCAGCCTAGTTAATACAAAAGGCTCCCTCACTATTGCTCTCACTGACAAGAAGAAGAAGAAGAAATAATATATTTCAACTTTTAAAATGCAAAAAAGTATTATCCGCAAACAAATGGTATTCATTATTCAACCACAAATGCCTAAGAAAGCATTGAAGCACTCAAGAAGTTTAAGTCGGTTAAATCATCGAAATGGAGTGTTTGTATTGGGCCATCTTCCTAGTCAGTTACGTTCCTTCTAACGGTTACATAAATTGATTTAAATATTGACTTATTCTTGCAGCTTCCAGTGCGTAGCCCGAAATGGTACATGCGCTGGTAACACAGCAGACGGTGGCACCCCGTCCCCCGTCATTGTTCTTTCAATTACACTATTATACATCTTTACACAGTCTTACCACCAGCAGCAGCTTGTCAGCCTGTGCCAGCTAACGTAAACTATAAAACCGCGATTGTTTTTCGTAGCTCGCGACAGACGGAAGGATGCTGGACTGGTGACAGCGCTACTCCATCCCACGCTCTCTCTCCCTGTAGCCTCTCTCTGACTGCGAGACCTTCGCTCAGACACTTCCCCATTTGTACAATTTCAAATGGTATTTTATTTCTTTAATATAATTTAAACCTATCAAGTCCACCGTGCTCTCGCGGGTTCGGGACCAATTAAAAATTTGTAAGTGACGGTTTTGTTTAGGAACACTTTCCATGGAATCAATGGGCTACAGTCTCTGTCTGTATCAGTAACAGAGCGACTTCAAGTAAAACAGTGAGCGTTTCATACTGACAGACATTCTTGCAAACATCCCTTAAACAAGCAATTATGCTTGCTTGTGCAATGTGTGTGCTCCGACTACCCATTGGTATTCACAATAACAAGGCTTCGTTTACCAATTCAGACTGCACAGAACTGGAGACAGCTGGTGAAAACTGCAGCATCCATTTGACAGAGAACCTTATTTGCCAGTCGTTATTCCAGTCAAATATCATGCGTATGAATATAAGTGCAGACTGTCAATACTCTGGTCTACATTAACCCAGATGCGTGCTTCTCAGTAGTTATGTCCATGACCCAGTATGCCGGCGTTCTGCGAGACGAAATCAATTCGGTCCGTGAAAGGAATGACTTATAGAGACCGAACGTCGCACAGCACGCATAGACAAGGCTACAACAGGCACAAGAGGTGGTTAAACTGCCACTGTAAACTGGGCAGTCTACGCGGCAGGGAATGCTTCATATTTATATTTGGACCGGACAGTTTTTGGTCTTAAGTGACAGTAAAATTTCATCAAGGCACTTGGGATAGGCTAATCTAATTCTATCACCAGTGTTGTTTGAAAAAGTTTCCTTTGTGATCTTAGTCACATCAAACACATTAAGAAAAACATAGGGTTCAAGCAAAAAATCTTTTCACACATTAAATAAATGACACAAGGCTTGCTCTACATACACGGTCTGCAACAATCAAAAACAAAAACCAGTGATTTTTTTGTTTTGGTTCTGTTTTTTGGGGAAATAGCAAAATATTGATTACAGCCTAGGACTGGAAGCGGAGGTAACGGTGTATCTTTTGTCTGGTTCTGCAGTCGAATACTCTACACAAAATACCATAGGCCTATACACTATACAAAATCAAGTCTTTAAGATGAGCTAGTTTTTCATGTACGTTTCTGTACATGTAGCTATATTACCTATTTTGTTTTGAAATGAAAATGTGGGCTTCGCGATAACAATAAATCCTAGTAATGTACGTAAGTGGTAGCCTACAAAATCACTGACCGAGATACTGCATGTAGCATATGAGCTCGGAGAACTAAGCTGATAACCGGCGAACGACCACCCTACAGCAACAATGTTCAGCGGCTCTGTAGCTAGTCCACGCACACATACCGCACTGCTATAGCCTATTCAATCAGAGAACGTTTATGGTGTTCAGTTAAGTCTATTGCAGTTTTATATATATATATCTGCGGAATGACAAAGAATGCCGGGAGCCAACGGAGACGGACGTGGAGATACAAAATCAGTTATATGACAGGCTACGCTGTTGCGGGACATGCATTGCATGAACACAATGTTTCACCCTGGAACCCCGGTAACCGCAGCAGCGCCCGTCGTTTTAGAAACTCACCTGCCTGTGTTGTGTCCGTTAGGTCATAGCTCAAGCCAGGGTAATCTCTCAGCTTTCTCCCGCTGAGATTCAGTATGCCTGAACAAGCCGCATCTTCCAGAGCGCGATCCAGGCTTCGAGCCGTGTGGATGTGGTGCTGATGTTGAAGTATCCCCGGGTTCCAGTGAGGTCCACTCGGATAATGATGGCCAGGCAAAGCCGTAACTGCTCCTCCGCCTCCCTGACTCGCCGCCATTTTCATATGTGATATTATCCAGACAATAATAACAGGGACTATCTCCGCCCATGCGCACAGTCTGTGAAATATGGTGGGGTGCGGGGGAAGGACAGGGAGGGTCTTTATGTTCAAGGAACAGGTACTCTTTTTCCAGACCTAACCAGTTTTACTGTCCTAAATACTAAACTGGCTAAATTATTAAATCCAGTTGAAAGCAGCCATTATATTTAAAGTACAAACAGCTAAATGAAGAGCTTAAAACTAGCTTTGAATGCTAGGCAAAGCTTTTTTGTAAAAAAAAAATTTAAAAATTCATACCTCTTCCTTTCACCATCGTTGAATTCACTGAAAGATGTCGTTTTATGGGATTATTGAATATTACCGTTGGATATGGGCAATATACACGTATAGGAGTGGCGCTTGTAGGCTGTCCACGGTCATTCACAGGACCATCCACATGACTAAACCCTGCTTCACCATTGGCTAGCAATGGTTTACGCCTCCATTTTCAGCCAGCCTTGGTTTGAATATAATGCGCAAAGGCAGTCTGACAAAATATGAATGAAACAGTGAATGGAAGATTTAAATTAAGTATCCCATCTAAGTTTTTTTTCAGTGGTAAGGGCAAATAGGTGATTTAGCGTACAGATATCTTAAGTCAGTTAGTCTGTAACAGGAGTGATTCTTATTTTTAAAAGCACTTTTTAAAACAAAAGATTGGATAGCTGAACTGTTTCAGAATGCTGTGAGCGTGCTTTTTATTTATTTATTTTATCATTATTATTTTAAATTTATTTATTTTATATATCAAACAGCAGCTAATAACCACTAAGGGAAAAATAATTGCACATTAGCTGACTGGGAGTGGTTAATTGTATACAGTATACCCAAGTCACATTTGCAAAGGTCACTTTTAACCATAACAGAGGTCCTATTCTGAGCATCCTAAAACCAGCTACAAAGGATAAGCAATGTTCTAATTACTTTTGAATTACAGTTGAATAGCATATTCACTAGCATAAAAAGCATACCAGAATGTCTGTAGCTGATTGTACCTGAATTTATTTTCATTTCAGGCATTCTACAACCCTAAAGTTTCAAGCCCAGTTCACTTGCTACATGGGCATTCCTTGGTTAACCTAGATAGCTAAGCAACATGGCAACAGTGGCTATTACTCACAATCCTCTGGTCAGATCAAGACACCCTTATTCATAATTATTAAGGGATTGACTGTCATGGTTCTGTGTTTTGTCTGTCTTTCCTTGTTGAGCCGCCAGATGGCGGCACTTCTGTTTTATGTCCTGCTCCCCCTGTTTAATTGTATTATTGTTTTCAATTGTCCAATTATTGTTTGCTGGTTGTCTCGTTTTCCCTTCCCTCTCTGTGGCCTGATTGTTCATTGTGCCCTCCTGTGTCTCGTCAGTGTCGTGTCTATTTAAGTTTCCCTTCTCCCTGACTCAGGTGCTGGATCCTTGTTGGTTGTGTTTGGTTGCGTGTCTCTAATCATGTTCCTGCCCTGTGTGTTCCTGCCATGTTCTGTTTTCCACGTGTTTTTGGACTTTTGGTTTTCCTGTGTTCCCTGTGTTTCTGAAGTTTTCCTTAGTTTTGAAGAGTTGCCCTGCGAGGCCTTTTGTTCCCTTTTTTGTTCCCTTTTTGTTAAGTGAAGTTCTTTTGTTCTTACCTTTTTGGAGTTGAGTTTTTCCCCCTCTGCATTTGGGTCCTAACCCCCCACACACCCTGACATTGACTATGTATAGATATTCATACTGTTGACAGCTATCCACAAGGTGACAAAGCTGACACTACTGTTTTCTTCCTTACTGTGCTGACAAATGATGAGAGCCACATTAGTTCCTTGCATGTGGTCTGTGTGAAACTTAAGTGGCCGCAGTTGTTTACTCTTCAAAGTCATCTTGAGCCTTAGTTAATGAAAGTGCAAGTTAGCCTGAGCAGAAGCGCTTACAAACAGGGAGGTGGCAAGGTCGTACACCCACTGGAAATGCATTTTTAAATTACTTAATGCTGTACACTGGTGATTTTTATTCCACGTGACAGTTGAACCAGGTTGTCTGTCCAATACAAAAGGGACAAAATAGCCTGTGGTTTACTGGGCAAAGAAAATTACCATGTGGCCCCCTGCCCCACAATCAGACGTTTGGTGAGGGCCAAAGGTATACAATCAAAACAGATTTTCGGTTATACACCTCTTTTCCCACACAGTAGGGGACATCTGTAAAACTCTCTGAGATTACTATATTTTTGTCTAACCTGACAAGACTTAACTGACTGCAATTGGTCCAACTGACAATTTAGTACCAATATTTGCTTCCCATTAAAAGGAAAGAAGAAACTAAAAGTTTAAAAGTTAGATTTTTAATTATCTGAAACCATCTTTGAATATTGATAAAGAGCTCTTGTTTAGGTTTTTGGAGCACAATTTTATGTTCCTTTTAAAATCCGATTAAGTGACTTACAGTTATCCGGTTCTTGTAACAATGAACTGATCTTTTTATTATTAAATGTCAGCTTTATCTTACCTTCTCCCAGGTTTTGGAAGTATTAAAAATGTTAACGAAAGTGTGACCTTTTAAATTGTTTCTTCATTGTGTATTAGCCCGAGTGCTGTAATAATAGCTACAATATATATTTTTTAGATATTAATATAATAGATGAGTCTATTTCTACATATTAATTCAGTTTTCAGTTGGGCCCTGTAAGAAAAAAATCTGACACCGCGTTAGGTCTTTCGTTGTTAGTACATAAGTTATTTTAGGCTCTGCTATGTGGCTTGACGAATGCATATCGTTTTTCGATGACAGCTAGGCACAGCCGCTTAGAACTAAGCAGCTGTATTATACGTTCAGACATGCTGTAGGACATGCAAGGCAACAAAAGTTTTTAAAGAGCTCCATTTAACATATTAGTAGCTAATTGTTAATATTATTTTGCTTATTTTTGTAGTAAATCAGCTACAACCTGTAAATATCTTACTATTAGCTGCTGGTTGCTAGAAGGAATTCAAGAGAAAACGCCCATTGAAGCTTTGCCTGTCACAAGAAGACGATGGGTGACACCGTAGCGGATACGGAGAAAATGGAGGTGTCCCGCAGTTCAGAGAAGATTGACATGACACTTGGTTGGTAATCAAAAATCATTGTCATTGCTTGTAAAAAAAAAATTGTACAGTAGGCCTGCTCAACTACCATTACCCTATGTATAACAACAGTGAGTTTGCGTTTTGGGTAACAGCCCAAATCTGTTTATAAATCTATAGCTTTGTGTACTGCGCATGACAGTTACAAATCAATTTAAATCCAGCTGATAAGTATTTCAAGAGTAAGATAAATAATTCAATTTCGGTATAGTTTAAGGTATAAGCTTACACGTAGATACAGTAAAATTAACTGTACATTATAACCGGGGGCGTGTGTGTGCGTATGTGCGCGCGTGTCGGGGAGGGGGTTCTGGGGTGGGTGGGGGGCACAAATGTTTTGCTTCAGCCATTACACAGCAGAAATACACACATTTGCAACATATGACAAAGTGGAAGCAAAGTGTTCCAACCCCCTTACATTTGTGTCCCCTTCAAACAGATGAAATTATTGAACTCAACAAAAAAGAACAGAAAGCAACCTCAGGTGCCCAAAGGACAAAAAAGAAGCGAATGACAAACAGATATTCCATCCTCAAAAAATTAGGCAGAGAAGGACAGCAACGTTTTCCTTTCAAACGGGGGGCCTACCAAATCCAGCAAGGTAAGGGATAAACTGTAAAGAGACCGTCAGCCAATCAACAATCTCAGTACAGTGTGTCAGCATACACAGGAAATGCAGGGGTAAGCCATTTTTACAAGACTGTTATTCGTTTCCATACAGAATATTGGAATATATTGCCCGCTTGTTTTAGTTCCCCTTACTGGACATTTGCTCCTATATTTTTTTCCAGCTCCCCCAGTGAACAAAACCCAAAGTTGCTATCTTTAACTTCTCTGTTTTTGTTGCTTTGCTTTCCTCTGCAATCTGTACTCTCTTAATTCTTCTTGAGCTCTCCAGTTATGAGGCTGTAGATCACTCTGGCCTGCGAGACTCCATTTCGGCTCATGATTAGGTTCTCTTTCCACTTTTGCTGATCGCGCTCATTAGGGTCCCTGGAAAGGCTTGTGCTTGCTTTCTGCTCCTCACAGCTCCATCTCCTTTCCTCCAAGGCCTATTTGCCTTTGTGTTTGCATATATAGCCATTCAATGATTTTAAGAGGAAGCAAGCACAGTCTCTTATTCACGTTCACTGTCTCCGCTGCATGTCACACTATCTTATAGAAGTCACAGAGCAGGTTAAACATTTATATTGCTGGCTTAATCAAGTGTATTAATGTAATCGTAATACGATATGTCAAACTAATGTGAGTGTTTTACCCTGATTCTTCTTTACAGGACCATACAGGCCTAGGTTTATTGGGCCATACAGACAAGGTTTCTACAGGAAAAGGCCCAACAATTTCAAAAGAGATCCACCAAGTACAAATGGAGTCAGCCCCCTAAACAGGAAGCCATGGGATACAAAGGTGTTTATGATAGCTTGAAAATGCATAAAGCTCAATACAAGGTTTTGACCCTTGTGTAGTCTTTGTATTATGTATCCACCCCATGTCCACAGGGTCAAAAGTGACCTGCCCTCACCGCCCCACCACAATAAAGCCTCTTCATTGAATTTTATACCCAAAATGTATTTTGCATGTAGAAACAACCTGTCACTCATCAGAAAATCGGTGAATAACTGTTTTCCTACTTCACAGTCCAGAGATTTTTATTTATTCAGTCTACACCACTCATTTGTGCTACAAAACACATCATAATTGATTATTTTTATAATTTATTTATTTGCAGTAATAGGTTTGTGGCACTTAACTTTGATTATGTTATTGATTTCATAACTGCAGGGTAAAAAAAAATACACGCAAGACAATCTTTTTACCCTGATGGTGTACCTCTACTATAATAATATAAAAAAATAGCAATGTTTGATTTTTTTTCTAATGGTAGGGTCACTCCAGGTCAAGTCATCACATTCATGCAGAAAACATGAAACTCAGAAAAGGGTCTTTTGTGACCTGAGGACAACAGGAAGGTTTTAACTTTAAGCCATCTTGTCATTTTCTAAATGTAAACATGCTTAGGACACAGAACAATTAAGCCATCCCAGAGTGAAAACCCAGCCCTGGTTCAACAGAAAGTTCTATCAACCCTACAGGCATCCAGTATGGCCTATGAGAAGGTAAGTCAACTCTGATATCCCCGAAATGAAAGAAAACTAAGTTTTTTTAAAAAGGATTTTGTGTGTCATTAATTAAAATTTGAAGCAATGGAATAAATTAATGTATCAGTGTGGTAAATCACATTTGATTCTCTTTCATTTTCCGTCTTACAAAGATACCACCATTTCCATATTTTATTCGGCATGGTTTCCAAGTTCCTTGTCTTTCAGGAGTTTGTTTCAGGAACTGAACATTTTCCTGTTTGTGACATAATGTTCATGCCTCCATTTCTTCCAGCATTGTCTTTTGAGAAGAAATTTACGATCTCCATGCATAACTCCAAGTTTGCAGGTCAACTCTAACATCCTGTGGTTTAATTATTGCATCTGAAAGAGAAATGGCGCTAAAGCCAATGCTGTCTGGTAAAGTGCATTTGGCCGTGCTATGCGAAGACACTAGTATATCTGAACCATGTTTTCACATGATGTCGTGACAGGACTCCTCAACCATATGCAGGAAGAAAGTTTCAACACACCAGGCAGAATCAGGGACAGGGGACAACAAGGCCATATACCCTGAACAGAACGGTACGTGTGGCACCGCCAAATATAAACCCATTATACTGCAGATTGAAGATCGTTTGCATTATGGTCACAGTATTAACTGCTCAGAAACAACTTAAATGCAAAAAAAAAATATTTTTCCAAGTGGCTTAAAACACCCAGTACTTCATATCTTATGTCTAATAACTGAAATTGCATTTACCAGTTTTACTTCTCCAAAATGCTAACGGTCTATAAGCAATTTTAGAAACAACACCAAGCATTTGGGTTTCACGTACTCCTTGTCATAGGGTAGCCGGTTCCGTACAAATGCTGTGCAGCATAATTCTAATAGACTGGTTAACAGTTACCTTGCTACATGCCCATATTTTAGGAATACAAATCTTTGCTTGTTAAGTTCTGCCAATGTTTTCCCTTTAAATATCATTTCATACTCAATACTCAAAGTTGATTGTAATGACTTTGGGTAATGACCATTTTATTAAGCACAAAAAAGAAGTATGCTGAGTCAGTTTGGCCCAGACATGCTTCAGTGATATTGGGACAGAAAAAGATCCATAGTACATTTTTAACATTTTTAACATGAATAAGCCAACAGCTGGAAACCACTCCTCCATATCAATCCTCAATCTCGATTTCCCTTTTCTTAAGTTTCTTGCTCGGAAAATGAATGACAGATTTGGCAAGTACCAGAAAGTAAGAAGGTAAGGGAATTGTGATGGAAACTAACAGATGTATGCCAACAGTACAGCTTCTCTGTTTCTATGATTATTAATCATTGTATATGTCATTCAGCTGCTTCCTTAACCTCTTTGATAACCTTTTAATGCGCTTTTAAATTTTAATTTGTAAGTCATAGCGGATAAGTGCATTTGCTAATGATATCATTTCATGTAATCAAACAAAAATTTGTGATCTCGATCGAAAGAGTTCTGGTACCTAATTGCCAGTCTCTGCCTTTCTGCCAAAAAGCTGGAGAAAGACGCCCTCTTCTGGTTCCATCTTGACAGTGTCCGTTCCTAACACCAAGACGGCTCCAGATCCCCAGTGAGTAAACTACAGGCTGAACCCACTCTGTTCAAATGGCCTTTACAAAGTCATTATTTGTTGCAAGATATCCATGGAACACAGATATTTGCAAAACAACTACAGGTAATTTTCACCAGGTTCATAGTGATTATGTTGTACTTCCATTAGATTTTTTTGTTGAAACTAGTTGCTACAGCAGCACATGCATTTTCATAAGATTATGTTGTGTTCCCTGGAAAGCCATGTGTCAACCTTTCTATTTTGTATAATTTATCTGCATTATATAAATTGTGTGATACCCATGTTACAAATCAACATTTTTTACTTGTGAAGTGTGCATCTGGAGTAATACACTAAACTGCAGGACAGTTCATTAGTCCCATAATGTTACCCTGGAGTTACACCAATGGAATGACATTGATTGTAAGAAGTCAGCTAGCAAAGCATTGTGGGAACCCTACACCCTACCCTAGATGCCCCCTTGTATTTTCTTCAGGGCAAAGGTCAAGCAGTCTGCTGTTACAGACATGTCCCCTGAGGCAGGAGCCGAAGCAGTTGCTCAACCCAAAGGCATCCCTCTTAGATTCAACTTCAAGGCTGTAGCCAATCAGGTGACACTTTCACCACTGCATGCCCTCGCATATAGAATAAATAACTGTATATTTATTTCATTGATTTGGGTAACTGGGTTAATTCTGTCTATGCCCTCATAGTCGGTGTGATGTTTGGCACCACTTTGAAACATTTAGAAATATTTAAAAAGTAAGAGGTCAGAACTGCACTCAGGCCTTCTTTGTCAATCTAGTTACATAACATAACATAATTACGGAAACAGGCCATTCAGCCCAACAAAGCTCATGGATTACCTACAGACAAAATAGTATCTAACCACTGACTTGATAGTATCTAGATAGTTGACATAAACCCATAGAAAAAGCAACCAAAGACGCACTCAGAAACTTAACAAAAAACACAAGAAATATGCTGAGTTATCTTCTGAACTGATTCTTCTGACCTGACCACCGTGAGAAGGTCATTCTACCACTGGGGGGCCAGTACAGAGACAAGAGGCATCTGGGACTGGGAGATATGCACCTTCACCAGCGCATTTATGCCCAAAATGTTGTTATTTTCTTAACTCTGCAAGTTCTTCGTCAAATTTTTGAATGCAAGACTTTGGTCGTTTTTTCTGATGAATCTTGAAACGGACTTTCAACTTTTCTGGACTTGATTTCATCAGCTGAATTGTACCTGGTTTCTCCATCCCTCACCTTTTTGCCACCTCTGTGTTCCAGACAGGGGTGTCTCTGAACGATCGCTTCACCGGGCTGAAGATTAGAGGAGGCACTGGATACAGACCGTGGAGAGGAAGGGGGAGGGGCCGAACGGTCACCCTGCAGTGACCAGTGCCATGACCCCCCCCCAGGCCACAGAAGGCACAGCAGCACTTCCACCACCGTGCCTGTTTTTCCAGACTGCTGCGCAGACTCATCTCCACAGCAAAGAGATTGACGTGCAGCATCTCAAATGAAATAGGGCCTAATCAAATAAATAGGCCATCAGCAGCTTTGAGTATCACACATTAGGCTTGGTGCGGTCTGGCTTAACTTTTCTTTGATGAAACATGTTAAATTTATAGTGTGACATCTGCCACCCATCAAGCTATGAAATATTTTCCCTGGTCCATAAGGCAAGACTTTCTGTACAGTTAAATGAAAAGTGCCTAGCCCATGCAATTAGTAGGCAGGACCAGAAGGCCTCACATAACTGAAAACTATGACTTTTGAATACGTATGAAGAAATGTTAGGTTTTTGTGTTATCTACTGTATGTGCAAGCAAACATCTGAATATTAACTGTTATTATTTGCATGTCTTTGGTGTTGTTTTGTTCTGATTACATTACATTTATTTAGCAGACGCTTATCCAAAGCGACGTACAAAAGTGCATATCATGGTCATTGGACAACTACAAATGCCGATATGGACTATAGTTGAAAGAAAACCCTTGCAGTTTATTTGCAATGTTTATAGTACAGAGAATGTAACATTATGTCCTTTTATTCCCCAAAGTAAATCAGACAAATGGGAATAGTGACCAGATTGGGGGCAGAAATTAGGTTTATTGCAGACAGATTGCGGAATCCATTCAGAATCTGAATATATATTTGAAATCAACATTTATTCGGTTTTATAAAAAGACAGTGAATGAAAATTAAGGACACGTTTTTTAATGTAGGCATTATTTCTTTCACTTAGCCTATATAATATAGGGCGATCTTGTTTGCAATAGATTAGCCGTTAACATGCCGTCGTATTAACCCTTTAAGGTGTGAGTGCCTAACTGAACATTCTAATGCTGTTATGTAACAATCACTACTGGCGTGAAAGTAATAGAGTTCGAGAACACTGCCTTAGAATTATGGGGGGATAATAACATTAAAAAAAAAAAAAAACTCTTCGAAAGGTTAATGCAAATGGTTTCCTTTTATTCAGCATCCCATAATAGTTGGCTGTCACTGTTACTAGAACACGCACGCTCGGTAGCATTACAAATTGAAATGAAGACAGTAGAGATGTGTGTGTATTTTTGCTTAAAAGTGGTATGGAAATTATGTCTGCAAAACGGCGTGGCAAAAGTAACCTCCCCACACCTGCGGCGGCGTCTATCCGTTCCATTAAAGAAAAACTATTCAAGTCACTGCTGTCTGAGAAAGCTTGGAACAAGTGCATTGTGGGAACCATTTGCTAATTATTATTAAATCGTGGTTATGTCAGATACCTAGGATTTGAACAATGAAGATAGAACTGTTACACAAATCACCGTCCTGGAATTAATCCTTAACTTGTACATGTATTAAATTAGGTTGCACTTAGAGTTAGTTGAATCTGTATCGGCTAAAAAATCAGACGGACTCGGAGGTGCAGCATTCGGCGCTATTTTTTTCTAACATATGTGGTGTACCAGGAACCACCTAAGACTGGTGTTCTCATTAGTTGTCTTCTACAACCATCTGCGTTTTCATTGGTTAAATGAGGGGGGAGGGTGCTAAGATTCGGAAGCGGTTGGCTATCATGCTGTGAAACGCTTCAGCCCGGTCCATTACAACTGCACTGAATCAGAACATATTACTACACAGGCTGGCAAAACTTCCTCCCCTCACTGCAATTCAAAGATAATATCTATTAACTCTGTTGTGGATACAGCTAGGTGATCTGTAGCACGCTTTCTCATTCTGAACCCATTATCGGGTCAAAGGCTGACCCAGTTCGACCTGTTTCGGGCCTTTTGATCCGTAGCCATTCTGCTTTTAAATAAATTACATGATGGACCAGTCCCCTCTCTATCTATCTGTATACTCCAATACTTCGAAATCCACCACTGGAGGAGGAAGCAGCCACGATGGGCTCACTGGCATAGGGACTATGGGGCTAAATTCTGTGACATATGCAGTCCCCCTTTTTTGCTTAAGCGTTACATAATTCCAGCACTTGTCGATTTGATGATGAAACTGTGGGTCTCTGGTTAAATGACACATAGCACATTAAAAAACGTTTTTGTTAACTACATCAGTATAGATATAGTAAAATGCATACACTGCCTGCTTCCATCTGAGGAATAAGCATACAATTACACCTACCTCAAACCCTACTTCATCACGACGGTAACCCATGACAACACAGCGGTTGTCTATTGTGGGCCAATTGAAAGAAGAGTTTCAGGTGGTGCGTACCTCCCTCAACTGGGACTGGACGGGCTCATGCAATTCTGTAAACTCAACATGGCGGATCAATAACAAACGTCTTGTGTGTTATTCGACATTTGGTAACATAACTGTAAGTCGATAGCATTCTGTCGTCATTAATGCACATTGCAGAACATCCATAGAATATTATGTGCGTTTTATTAAGCAATAACAGTGTAGCAAAGTGCTACCGAAATACGGTTAGCTTGACTGCTAGTTAGCATTCTTGCTATCCAGCAATGAGTGGCGAGGTTAAAAAACTAGCTACATAGCTAGCCTGCTAGTTTACCGTGTTAGCTTATTAACCCTGCACGATACTATTCGTTACGTAAAACCAAGATACTGTCTCATTTTACTGATTTATGTTATGTCTTCAAATAGTAATAGTTTGTGAAATGTTTCGTGCCGCTGCATGTATTGCTAACGCGTCAGCTAGACTACATTGTTATCTTGGCTATCACAAGATTCCATTAGCTAGACTCAGTTAAATCAACTCGATTGATGAAAAATCAATTGCTTGCTATTGTAGTTAGCTACGTACTATGCTAGTTTGACGTATCTGTATATTTTTTGGCTATATATCTGCACAGACTTGGTTATATAGGAGCACATGCTGTTGCTAATCGGTGGGAAACTATGAAAGCCAGATAGATAAACACTTTGTCATAAGATAACTGTTACTATCCGTATAGTATACTAGCAGTACAGCTGCATTTCTAACTTAATCATTATGTGATCGGCCAACTGGTAACTAGCGATATGTCTCTGTTGGATTAATGATAGTTACCTTAAAGCAACTAAAACCAACGCTACTGTGTTTTTTGTTAGGCCCGTATCTGTAGCTAGCCAGCTATTGCCATTTACAGAAATGGCTAACCTAGTTCACAAACAGTTGTTTTCATGCATGCTGAGTGCACCATGCTAGGTATCTAGAGGTCATGCATTTCGTTATGAAGTGGCTAGTTTATATGAAAGCTAAAGTTAACAAATGCCTTCCCCTGCTAACTCGTTCCACGTGTTCGCTACGCCCCCATCCATAGCTTCCTAGACGTATAATGGAACAAAACCACAGAGCGAGCAATGGCAAGTTAGTTTTTTTTAAATCAAAGCTTTTTTAAAACTAAGGTGTTTTAATTTGTAGTGGGAACATGGCAGACAAAAAAGGGAAACACATTGCTACGAAGAGGACACTAACCAAGAAAGAACAAGAGGAGCTGAAGAAAAAGGTAATTTTAGAGACCAGTCATACAGAAATTACCTTGGTGTAACTTGTCTGAAGTAGATCACTTTTAAATCTTTTACTTGCAAGTGATTGAGTTAAGTGTTGTTTCATTTGAACCAAGACAGACACACTTCAAGGCACATTTGTTCACTTGTTGCTCCATGCATCCCAGAATTTATTATTGCTTTAATGCTGCAGCTTTTCAGTTGCACCTCGCTCACTTAACCTGCAGCTGAAGTTCCCTGGAGAAAGTAATGGTATGATGAAGAATATACTTACTGTACAAACCTTGCTGTTTCCTTGTTTTTACGGTTGCTTGCTTCTTTTGACTTCTGTAGAATTGGAAAGGTCTAGACACAGAGTGTTGTGTCTGTCTAAACGATGCTCTCGTTTTGGAAGCTATTTGCAGTGACAGCTTGAGAATACAAAACTGTTGAAGCAAAGACAAAAAACAAAAAAGCCTTGCTTTACCTCACATTAGAAAGTTTGGTGCCTGTTCTGATAGTAGTTTTTCTGTACTTATATAGGACCTTTCCACATTTTCGAGACACTTCAGATAGTTATGACAACTGAAGGCAGAGAAATCAGTGGTGCTTATTTACGCTTATACCCGCAAGGATGATTGTACCAGACCCAGGAGTGAGAACTAGACTATAGTGTACTGAAGACATAAATACGATGGCCTATATATACAGTAGACCTGCAAGTGGAGGCCTTGTACTAAGCCTTGTGGGACTTCTTGCATGAAGGGTAAGAAAGGCACTTAAAGTTTCTTGGAATTGCCAGGTGACACACAGTGTTGCCTGCTTTAGAGATATGCCCTGAAGCAGTCAAGCCCAGCAGCAGGAATGTCTAACTGCTGTGAAGCCATAAGCGGATATTGCATACTGTGCCTAACGGTGGGGAGAGTGCAGGTCAGGTCAAGTGCCATTTTGGAGGCCTCTTGCACATTTCTCAGTGGGCAGACTGTCAGCCTGCCATTGTAATATCCATTATTAATGAAAATCATATTTGCTTAAGAATGCATAGTTCCAGCTATTGACAATTAGACTGCAAGCTAAGGACTTGGCTAGTTTTTTGTTGGCTAGCCAGCTTGGTAGTTCTCTGAGTTCTCTAGCAAGATAAAGCTGGGTAGCTTAGGTAAACATACATGTAAGCTAGATAAAACTAGAGAAGCTGTCTTGCTAGACAACACTATGATTCACTAGCTAATATTTAGATTATGGGGTAAACTAGATCGGAAAAACGAACCATTTCAATTTCAGCATAGTAAAGTGCTTAATCTAGACACATTGGATTTTGCTTCATGATGGACTAGATGGTGTCATTCATTTTGGGGAAGCTTCTGTGGAATCTCCACACTATTACCTCATTTGTTTTCCACCGCCATCTGGATTTCACCAAGTTCTGTAGACGGAGAGTCTTCTGATTGTGTGTGCCTCTATTGAAAGACAGGCACTTCCAGTGCTCTTGCATGCCTAATGTGAATGTTGGGTAAGAGGAATTTCATGCGATTTAGGAGAATTTTATGGTTTCACGATGTCAAAGAGAGCTCTCCGATCCAACAGAAGAAGTATAATCAAACCACCAGTCAGTAGAGACCAGTTGTTGACAGCCCTTGTCAGCAATGTTTGGATACTGTGTCTAGAGGGTTTGGAAATTGGAAGCATTTGAGCCAGAAATAATTCTCTCTCCCAGTTAAATCTCAACGTATTTAATTTCGTATTTGTGTTAGCACATTTTTGGCAGATTAAAATTGCAAATTGCAATCAGTCTTTGTTAATAATGTAGCCAACACGGTAGCTAGGCGGGATCATTTATTTTTTCTAGATTAAATCTGCTTCTTGGCCGTGTTCCTAGCATTTTCATCAGAGCCATTACTTTGACTTAAACATGGACACCCTTGTAAGTTATAAATAAAGTTTATATTTGAAGGAAATGGCTGAAGGTGTTACCACATGTACTTCCTTTATCTTCATACTCCATACACTGATATGTGCTGTATGGCTCTGATTTCAGAAAGGAGTGCGGTTTGAGGGAAGTCCTCCAGCTGTAATTGCGGCTTGCATTCTGTGCTCAGCAAATATTTTAATACATTTTTTTCCTCTCGCAATATTGTAATTGTTTTAGTGCACATATCTAAATAGTGGCCATTCATGCACATGTAGAGTACTACAATAAGATTATGTACATGCAATGCACTGCATGAAATCACAAATATGTATAATAATTCACATATATTTGTTTTTACAGGTAGGCTATGAGTCGTTTTTTTGACTGTATTGGGGAAAGCATTGCATGGAAATAGCATGGAAGCCCAAAACTTGAGTGAGTGAATACTGGCCTTTTCTAGACAGGCTAGGGACTCGCAGGGCTGC
Source organism: Anguilla anguilla (assembly GCF_013347855.1). Classification (NCBI taxonomy): domain Eukaryota; kingdom Metazoa; phylum Chordata; class Actinopteri; order Anguilliformes; family Anguillidae; genus Anguilla; species Anguilla anguilla. The sequence continues at coordinate 10,882,983 of NC_049203.1, forward strand.
TTGACTAAGTCACAATGACCCTAAGTAGCCTATATAAAGCTGTAGCTGGCTTTGAGGTATGGCTGTATAGCCTATATGGTACATTCTTTTCAAAGGAATTTCCACAAGAGGCCTGCATAATGCGCTGCCTTAGGACAGAAAACTGCACTGTTCAGCATGGGCATAAATGGGTCCGATTTTAGTCACGCAAAATAAAACCCAGCGGTAATTTGCTCATGATTTTATAACTAGGATACTATATTTGTATTGTGCATTTGGATAGGTTAATTGATGGGCCCTGCATTTTCTGCACCTTTGAGTTTTGTTGCCTGTAATTCAGTTGGAAACGGTGGCTTGTCTTGAACTCTATTTGAACGTATCGTTGTAATTGGGGAAGATTACACAGCGATTCATTTGATTAAAAAATAAAATGCAAACCCGTAAGCTGTAACATAATGGATTTTTCCTGAATTGCACTCTACTGAATTCTAGCGCACTATAAAACTAAGTACCCAGTAAATCAGTGCTGATGGTCCTGTCTGTAGTTTTGGTGGTCAGGTCCTGAATGACCTCCAAAAACTGAAACCACAAGATTAAACACACATGCACAAATCTATACCGGAACACAAAGCAAAGCTGTATGCAAACCTATACACACCACATATACACTCTTTATTTATCTGTGTATATACTGGAAGACCAAGGTAAACCAACCTACATCAACTGCAAAAAAGGAAAAGGTTCCAACACACTTTGCACATATGCACAGCGCATGCAAATGAAACCTGCTAAGTGAGTGTGCACTTGTGGCGGCCGGATTTGTCGTTCTCACCAGACGCATGCGGCCGGTGCTTCCTTTCATATTCAAATCCCAGCTGAGCCTTTTTGTTTAGCACCACGCAGTTTCCCTTTAGTACTTCAAACTCAATGAAAAAAGGCTTATCCCATGTGGCTAATGGCATTCTGATTGCTAAAAAAAAAAAGAATTGACTGTAAAAATAATGCAAAAGAAAGAAAAAAAAGGTTTTTGGTCTGTGGTTTGCTGGAGTGACCTGGTTATATCTGTCCTTGGTTGTGAAGTACTGCTTGTGGCATAACGACACATTTTTGCATGAAAGAAGTCAGGACAGAATTTAGTTCTTGTAAGAGTACTTTCCGGTTGTCATTGCTCATTGTTAAATCTCCTGGCAGTCATGGTTTTTTCAGCCATGGCAGTTTGGTTGGCCTACATTGTGCCATTATGGTAAAACACAATACGTGTTCATTTCTGGCTGTGGGCCCGCTGTACCTTTTTAGAAAACTACTTAGCCTGAATTGCTTCAGTGAGTATCCAGCGTTTTGTGGATAATCTGTAAAATGCCACGTTGCATTAGTAAACTGCATTGGGTAAGTGGGTATGTCATAGGAGTGAAGGTTATGTAACATTGGAACATCAGATGTCAATTTGTGTGTGTTTGACAGGAAGAAGAGAAGGCGGCGGAGGTTTTTGAGGAGTTTTTAGCGTCTTTCGACGGCAACGAGAAGAGCGGCGTGAAGACGTTTGTGCGTGGCGGTATTGTGAACGCTACTAAAGGTCAGGGCCGCCGTTGAGTCTGTGAATCGGAATTTTTTTTTTAAATATCGCCGCTGCGGCTATCACGTTCAGTGGCCTTGTCGTCCGTCTCTTTAACAGAGGAAGAGGCCGCGGAGGTGAAGAAAACCAAACTCTACCGACCTGCCACCAAATTTTCATCACCGCCTCAGAATGCCTCGTCCGTGCCGGCGCAGGAAAGGAAATCTGTGCGTGGGCCTCGCCAGCTTTCACCAAACGCCTGACACACAGTGAACATGGCGGAGCCGCTCTTGCACTCTAATGGGGGGGCCATGTGTTGGTAAAATGTTTTGTTATGATATAAATCAACTTTCTGCTGTACAGGTCGCTAAAAAGAAGACTGAAGAGAAGAAGAAGAGCAACCTTGAACTGTTTAAAGAGGAGCTAAAGCAGTGAGTTTCATTTGAGAAGAGTTCAGCGCCATGTTCGGGGAAGGGGCTGGGCTTGGTGCTGAAACGGAGGCTAACGCTCCTGTGCTCACCGTGTTCAGGATACAGGAGGAACGGGAGGAGAGATACAAGCGGAAGAAGAACGACCCCGGGGGCTTCACGGACCTGGACCTCCCCCCGTCCCGCCGCTCGCGTAAGTCTCGGCCGCGGCCTGACCGCGGAAAACGAATTCGCCGGACAGTAAGACGGACGGCCTGGGGTCAGAACGCTGTAACTGCGTAAATGTGCACGGCGAACGATCCAGCATCGCAAACTTTTACAGCGTGCTCGTTGCGAACCGTTTTCCGTGTTAGCGTCGAGCCTCTTTTTTAACGCTGCAGTTGAAGTACGATGATGAAGCTCCTGCGTGTTAGCAGTGCCAGTGTTCATCACTGGCTCAGTGGAGTGGGATAGCGAGTTGCCCCAGGTTCTTACCCGGCTTAGTTTCTTATGCAAAAATCCCTGTGAGTGCATTTCAGATAATTGCATGTCAGTTTTTTTGTACAGCATGCAGCCGGTGCCATTTAAATTCTACTGACTTTACTTACCCCTTTCGAGTACATGCTGTGTTTTAAGTGCTTAATCTCCCTGGAGAAAGAGCGAGTATCAGGGATTGACTGCTGACTGTTGTATCTGTGCACATCGTGGCCATGCATAATTTATTATTTATATTTTATATTGTCAATGGGCTATACAAACAGAAATATGTGTGTCTAATGTAAAGATTCTTGCCTCTTCCAGTGTTCGATGATGACCCTGGCATGCCCACGACAACCAACCTCTATATTGGATGCATTAACCCAAAGGTAAGCGAGATGCGTCAATATCATTGTGAAGGAAAAATAGAAGGCGTTGGGTAGAAGGTGATAAAATGGCATTGCTCTGGCTTTTCTCCTAGATGAACGAGGAAATGCTGTGTAAAGAGTTTGGGAAGTACGGACCCCTGGCCAGCGTGAAGATCATGTGGCCGCGAACGGACGACGAGCGCACCAGGGTCACGAACCGCGGCTTCGTGGCCTTCATGACTCGCAAAGACGCAGAAAGAGCTTTGGCGGCGCTCGACGGTACGCGAGAGAACCCTCTGCGTGGCACGCCGTTCTCTTTGATTTAGATTCTTTCCGTTTATCTGTATTTCGATACAACCATTTAGAAGACACTCTGACACTGTCGATGTATAGAACTGCTGTAATAAATTCAGAATGCTTATATTACTACAAGTTTAATGTAATTTTAGTGTTATTGATACGTAGTACAGGGGGGTATTTCACAAAGCAGGATGACTGAGTTGGCTGGATAACTGCGCTGCGAGTAAAACCTGGATCTCTTTATTTCAGTCCATGTTTCAGATTTGGGAGGGTTCCGGGTTTTACTCAGTGCCGTTATCCAGCTAACTCAGTAATTGTGCTTTGTGAATCCTTTAAATTGTGGTGGGTTGCATGAGAGCCTGCTTTCGTTGCAGGCAAAACGGTTATGGGCTTCGAAATGAAGCTGGGGTGGGGCAAAGCGGTCCGCATCCCGCCCCAGCCGCTGTACACGCCCATAGGCGTGCTAAAAACGTCCACGCCCCCGCCGCCGTCGGGCTTGCCGTTCAACGCTCAGCCTCGAGAGAGGTTCCGCAACGACTTCACCAAGCCCTTGAACAGGTCCAAGGAGGAGTTCGAAAAGGTAACACACTGATTTTACAGGACAAGGCTCTCTGGTTCACTGCTCTCTCTTTGTTTGATCAGTTCTTAGTTTTTTTCTCAGGAGGGTAGTGGAGAATGAGATATCAATGAGATATGATGTAGTATCTTACTAGTGTTATTGGAGCCATGAGTTACTTCAGTGTATTTTTAATCATTTCTCTTATGGAAATTTTACTTGTTGGGGGGCTATTATAACTACTGATTCAAAATGACAGTTTTTTCCCCAAAATAAGTGTATTTAATTAGTGAATATATTTCACTATTATATAACAACTGTTACTACAATTCTGATCATTTGCAATGCTGTATATAGCCTGCAGTTTTTTCACCTGTAAATACTCACTTTCTTCATATCTTCACTATTTGATTTGACTTCACGTACAGACTCTGTCCGAAGCCGTAGTCAAAGTGGTTATCCCGACAGAAAGGTACACTCTCTATCCATTCTTACTACTACTGCTACTACGACTGACCCGCCATTGTTACAGCTCAGTTTCAGAGGACAGAAGTGTTTGGGTTACATGTGTGAAGAGAGAGAAGTGCCCCAGTCCTACGAGCAATGTCACTAAAAACGGTGCCGAGAAAGAAGCCATTTTGTCTGCCTAGCATTTATGGGAAGTTTGGTTTATTTTTTCTCCCTTATTTCACATTGCTTTGAGTCATCTACAAATTAATATCCCCCTTTATTTTTGTATGCGCATGCCTTGATGCTACCCAAGAGCAAGGCTAGTTGTAAGCTTTTAAAAGTCTGTTTGGAAATGCACCTTTGCTCAGAGAATTGGGGACTTCGCTACAGTTGAGAGCCCAGTTTTCTTTCTGAAAGGCCTTTTTCCGCCATTGTGCTTAGAGTGAAGGGTGACTCCAGTCACTCCAGTCTCCCTGTTAGGCTGTTAGACACTGAGGAAGAGCACCAGGCCAGCAGCACTCATGTCCTCAAGGGCTTATGCAGAACAGGCTTATGCTGTAGCAGACGGATAAATGCTGGTACATTAGACCTCATTGAGCTGACAATGTTTTGTTCGCCAAAACGCCACCAAGGACTGGTTCATGCCTGTACAGTTTGAGCAGAGAGAAACATACTAATTTTATGTTGTGGTTGCTTTAAGTGTCAGGCCTCACTGTTGGGCCTGATGTGTTCTTTTGGGTGGTGGGGTTTGAGGGGGGAGGGGGGGCGGGGGTGTATGTCTCTAGCAGCCAGTTGTTGGAGGCCTAATGATTTCAGTTCAGACTCAAGCCTGTAGTAGCTGATAGTAGTAATAATGCCCTGCCTGTACAGAAGCAGTAGATTTCTATGGCCCATCCATAAGTGAAGTTTTGTCTGGGAAGGGAAATGAGGGCTAGGCGTCTTCACTGTGTTTAGCAAACGCTGCATGGCCTCCTGTTGCCCTGACCTCTGCTCTGAGTGAAAGGCTGTCTCTCCACTTCCAGCGCCAGACGTGTGTGTTTTCCCCTACGTGCCGCATAGCCCTCCATAGGACTGGCAGTGAGAGTAGACGGGGGGTGTGAAGAGGAAGATGGCGCAGGGCCGGTGGGCGTGGCGCGGAGGAGGCCGGGGAATGACGTCTCCCTCTTCTTCCGCAGAAACCTCTTAGGGCTCATCCACAGGATGATAGAGTTTGTGGTGCGCGAGGGGCCCATGTTCGAAGCCATCATCATGAGCAACGAGAAGAATAACCCGGACTTCAGGTGAGGGCACGGATTTCCGGAAAGCTCCTACAGTTAATTCGCTGTTCTTACATAAGCTTGTCCCATTTCAAATGCCTGTCGCTCAATTTTTTTTTTTGTAATGAAATGGTTTCAGGTTCCTGTTTGATAACAAGAGTCAAGCGCACGTTTACTACCGGTGGAAACTGTACTCCATTCTACAGGTACCTGCTGTCTCCTTCTGGCTTTGTTTCCATGTTTCAGCTTTCATTTCATACATTGGACATTGTAATAGTTTACATGGTCTGAAGGTGTAGTTGGGAAAAGCTCCATGGGAGGATGGGTGAATAAACTGCAGATATCTGTATTTCTAGTTGAAGTTGAGTATACCTTAGATACATGTGACACCAGATATAAGCGACAGTGTGGTTAGCAGTACTTCCCCCAAACACAAAGAAATGCTAACCTAAATATGTCATGGTCATGAAGGAAATACCCTGTGTAAATCAACCAGTGGTGTGCGTGTAAAGTCCTCCAGCATCACAGTATCGGTAATACACAAAGATAGGAAGTCCTCCAATATCACACTGGCTTACCCCAGCACTCTTCTCTTTCCTCTGGTCTCAGGGCGAATCCCCCAATGAGTGGAGGACTTCAGACTTTAGAATGTTCCGGGGGGGCTCCATCTGGCGGCCGCCCCTGCTGAACCCCTACCTGCACGGAGCCGAGGACAGCCGCGAAGAGGAGGAGGAGGAGGAGGAAGAGCTGAAGAAAGGCCAGCTGAAGGCAGAGTAAGCGTCAGTCAGGGATTGTCTGTGAGCGATAGAGACGCCCAGCAGTCTGACGAAAGGTGGTGTGGGTTGTGTACAGTAGAACAGCCTGTGCCTACTGTATACAGTTCCTCTGAAGTCCAGTCATGCTGGAACGTACTCCTTAACCTGTTCATTCACACTGTGTGTCTGTGTGTGTTTGTCTGTCTGTGTGTGTGTGTGTGTGTGTGTGTGTGTGTGTGTGTGTGTGTGTCTGTGTCTGTGTCTGTGTCTGTGTCTGTGTCTGTGTCTGTCTGTCTGTCTGTCTGTCTGTCTGTCTGTCTGTCTGTCTGTCTGTGTGTGTCTGTGTGTGTGTCTGTCTGTCTGTGTGTGTGTGTGTGTGTCTGTGTTTGTCTGTCTGTGTGTGTGTGTCTGTGTTTGCGTGTGCGCACTGCAGGCACAGAGACAGGCTGGAGACCCTCCTGCGGACGCTGACCCCGCGCAGGGAGGACGTGGGCGACGCCATGGTGTTCTGCCTGGAGCGGGCGGAGGCGGCGGAGGAGGTGGTGGGCTGCATCGCCGAGTCCCTGTCCCTCCTGCAGACTCCGCTGCAGAAGAAGGTCCGTGGAGACGCCCCGGAGTGCACACTCGTGCCAGCAGAGCTTCACCTCAAATAACGAGAAAATGTTCACATCCTGGTCATGAAAAATGTATCCCACTAATATCCCAACAAACAAAATATCCCTCTAATATCCAAAGAAAATATCCCACTGTCCTTGAAAAGTCTGGGAAAACTGGCTAAATTTTTCTTTTTTTTTTAAAGCCTGCGCAGCATGAAAGTGCACCTGTCACTATCTTGATGTCATGTAGGCTTGCAATATCAGTGTGCTGATAGTGCTAAAAAAAATTGAACAGCTCACTGGGTTGTACATTTAATTTCCTGATCAAAAATTGCTCATTACTGGAGAGTGGTGTGTGAGATTTTCAAAGTAATACATTTTGAAAGTAATGCAGTGAAAAATGTATTTCCACCTTCCAAAACTAGCCATATACTCCAAAAAAATGCCTAAATCATACACTTATCATTTACTTTTCAGTGGACAATATAAGTGTAATTTGAATGGGTGCCCTGGTTTTTGCTTTGTGGTGTTTTTATCTGACAAGTCCCATTCTTTAAAAAACTGAACATACCAAAAATTGGTGGGTGAGTGCATTTTTTAAAATTGGAAAGTGGTGACCCCATTCAGTGGGCCTCCATACCCATTTAATGACAGGGGCAACACTGTAGTGAATGCTATAACCCTACAGGCTCTGTTTATTTGTGCTGTCATGGTTTCTCCTAAGCATTAAGCATTTGTGCTCTCTTGTTCTTTTTCCTGACAGATTGCAAGATTGTATTTGGTGTCTGATATCTTGTACAACTCAAGTGCCAAAGTTGCCAATGCATCCTACTACCGAAAATAGTAAGAATGTTTTTTTTTTTGCAGTACTCTTTAACATTCCTGCTAGTGTCAAATAGACTCATTAAAATGCAAAAATCCTTTTTCTTCTGTCAGCTTTGAAACAAAGCTGCCCCAGATATTTGGAGACATTAGCGAGGCGTATCGGAACGTTCAGGCGAGACTTCAAGCTGAGCAGTTCAAGGTGAGTAACTTTAGTTCCTGCACTACTTAGAAACCGCTGTCATTGTTACATTCAGCGGTTAGTCTCAGAATAAGGACACTAACTTCCCTTTCCCTCTTCGTTTCACGTTACCAGCAAAAGATCATGTCGTGCTTTCGGGCCTGGGAAGATTGGGCCATCTACCCCGAGTCTTACCTGATCCAGCTGCAGAACATTTTCCTGGGCCTGGTCAGAGCTGGCGAGGAGGTGGTCGTGCGGCCTGAGGTAAGCACCTCCCCCTCACAGCCGTTAGCGCACGGTTAGCGCGGTTCTGTAGCATTCTGTGTGTTAACCAATCAGAAGCCATTGCTTGCGGTCGGAGTTGAGTGAGCAGACAGGGTGGTCTGTGCTGAGGATTCTGGGTGTTTGTAGTCTCCAGATCTGGATGGGGCTCCCCTGGAGGACGTTGATGGGGTACCCCTGGAGAACGTGGACGGCTCGCCCTTGGCCGGCCACCCCTGGGACCCCGCCTCTCTGGACGGGGTGCCCGTGGACGACATCGACGGGGTTCCCCTTGGCGATACGCTGGACGATATCGACGGAATGCCTTGTGAGTCCCTCTCTGTGCCTTGCCTTCAAATCAAATCGATTGTTTTTGTTCTGAGTAGCAGGTACAGATCCACGTCACCAGACCAAGATTATTAACCGTTTCTGTCTCCCCCTGCAGTGGAGGAAAATTCAGATAAAGACAAAAGCCTTCCTCACGCGCGGGTGGCCCTGTCAAAGTGGGAGAGAGTGGACGATGCAGAGGTCCTGCCTCAAGGTATCTGTCAGTACTGGAATCTTCACTTGACTGATGCAAAAACCAAAAAATAAGTCCGACTTAACAAGTATTTTAGTCTTAAATTTTTACTTAATATCTTACTTCTATTGCTTTTTTACTAATAAGACAAAAAGATTGCCAATTAGGTGAACGTTTGACTCATTTCAAGATTTGCCAACTGGGTAAGACTATTTCGCTTGTCAGGCCAAAAATAACTTAAGCAACCGTTGCAGTTGAGTTTGAAACAGAATTAAACTGGCGCTTGAGGAGAGAGGAGCACTAACTTGTATTTGTCATTGAGGCCAAACTGCTTAGGAAACGTATTTAACCCGGCCTTCAGTGGGTTTGAATATGAAAAATGAGTCTGTCTTTATCTATAATGAGGCTCTCTTCAGTGTCACAGTAAACTGAAATCGCTTCAACGCAGGATGAATGTGTCTGTCAATGTGCAGTTCTGAGCGGAGTTCTCTGAAATCACGAGTGGCTTTGTATCAGACTCATTAATGTTTCCTCACTAATTAACACCTCCTGGCTCATTTACAGCTTCCTCTTTTATGTGCTTTGATCCTTCAGCAAACACTGAATCGAAATGGGATGCACTTGAAGACCAGGACTCAGAAGACAACATGAATGTCGGGTAAGGGCTTCCTCCCGGGGGTAAGGAGCGTTTTTTAAGCGTCCGCCGTCGCGCTCTCCTTGCTGAGGTGTGTGGCGTCCCTCCGCAGCGCCGACCCCAAGGACGGCGAGCGGGACTCGGAGGAGGACAGCAGCGACGACGACTCCTCCAGCCCCTCCAAGTTCGACGGGGCCGAGTTCAAAAGCTCCGTGAGGAACTTCGAGCTGTCGGAGAGCAAGAGGATAAAGCTCCGAGAGCTGGAGGTCAGTCTGCTCTAACAGCCTCCTTAGCGACGTGTGGGATCGCAAGAGCGCATCAGATACCCTGTCCACTTTTACAGGACTCCTGTAAGTTCAGCAGGACTGTGCTTTAGCTTACATTACATTACATTACATTACAGTCATTTAGCAGACGCTCTTATCCAGAGCGACTTTACATAGCATTTACATTGCTTCCATTTGTACAGCTGGATGTTTACTGAAGCAATGCAGGTTAAGTACCTTGCTCAAGGGTTCAACGGCGGTGTCCTACCCGGGAATTGAACCTGCGACCTTTAGGTTACAAGATCAGCTCCTTACCCATTTATGAATATAATGTATTATTATCATGAACTCTTAATGTGGAGCAGATGCTCTTTGGTAATGGCTGCTCTTATGGGGTTATTTCAGAGTGGTAAGCATAAAGCTTCGGTTTGTCACTGTACATGCTGAGCAGTGCCGATTCCATATGGCTGCATATTGCGTACACAGACTACCCCATATGGGCCAGTGATTAACTCAGTTTCTGTTTCAACGCTCCTTTTCACAATGTCCACAATCCCTGGCTTGTTTGTACAAGCCACAGCTAAAAAACAAATACTCTAGGTGCACGTCATCCTCTTCCATCAGCTGAATTGCACCAGTTACATCAGATGTGTTTGGTAGTAAAACAGCACGCTTACAGCCCCTCATTACTGTAACCCTCTTGTGTGCCTGTAACAGTTAAAGGTCATGAAATTCCAAGATGAGCTGGAGTCGGGGAAAAGGCCACGGAAGCCTGGAAAGAGTGTGCAGCAGCAAGTGGAACACTACAGAAACAAGCTTTTACAGAAGGTGAGCTTGTCTTATGGGTTTTAGTCTGTTTTTTATTGCGATATCTGTTTGTACAGCTAACAGTTTCTCTGGGAAGCCAGCTAATGCTAATAAGCTATGTAATGTTATATGCTCTAGCTCCTGCAGGTGACTAGTTATCTGGCTGGTTACGTTAGCGTTTAAAATATTTAAGAGCTTGTAAATTCATTACGAGTATGTAACCCCAGCTAGTTGTAATATTGAGCCCCCCTCATTCCCCTCCCCCCAATGCTTCTGTGTTTCAGCTTCATCATCTGCAGCTGCAGATAAGCAGTGGTAAAATGGTGGAATTACAGTAGACTACTGTAGCCTGATTCAGCAGTGCACTGTTCAGCCAGACGGCACATTGCTCTGACTCTGCTTTCTGTTCCGTTACCCGCGTGATTAATCCCACTTTTCCCTCCCCAGGAGTTTGACAAGGAGGATCAGGAGAAGCGGGAGAAGTCCGCGCCCAAGTCTAAAGACCGGGCCAAGAAGGAGGAGAAGAAGGAGAAGGTGGAGGAGCGGAGCAAAGGGAAGGACAAGGACCGGAAGAGGAGCAAGGAGCAGAGCCAGGACCGGGAGCGCAATCGGGGGCGGAGCAAGGACGGCGAGGAGGAGCGAAGCCGGGAGCGCACGGACCGATACCGGAGCAGCTCCCCCGCCACGTAAGGCCCCGCTAACGCCGCGCCGCCGGCCCAGAGAGCCGCGCAGCGTTGCCAAGTCCGCCGATAACCCTTAGGGCTCATTTTGGGCTTGCTTTGGGCACATTTTGGGCTCACTTTTAGCGGCTCTTTTGGCTCACAAGAGTTGGCAACACTGAACAGGGTCTGACTGGTTCTTGGGGACATGCTGTGCTTGCTGCTCTTTGTTTGAGGTCGTTAAAATTGTGTTTCATTATATTTGGATTACATTAAAACCCGTTTGACTGAGGCTGCCAGTGACAAACAGTAGTGGAGAACATCAGTGTTACACTGAGGAATATGGAAATGCGATAACGCTAAGGCACAGAGGCCCATTTATAATCACTTTGTGTCGTATTTACCTAACAAACAACAATTTGTTTTGTGACAATAGAAGGTTCAATTAGACAGATAACCTTCCAGAGCTACAGACAGATAATCTTACACAGCAGCTATGCCTACAACATTGTCCAAAAGGAAATGCAGAGTAATGATTCTGCTGGATATTGATTTGTACCTGGTGTTTAATGCGAGGTGGCTTCTGAAACCAGTAATTATTGGATTTTGTCCCAAGGGGGGCACAAAATCTTGGAGAGGCTGCTGATTTAGGATAGTGCATTTCACACAAGAGGCAGTGTTTCTGAAATAAGCATTTGGTACAATGTATAGAATTGGTGTTTATATGAATTTAATGTGAATGAAATTAAATGACAAAAAATTCATAAAACAGGATTCAGTATTTTGGAGTGCTAAACATAAGTTGCCTCTAGGGTTGGTCTTTTCCAGTTTATCCTAACATTTTCTGTTCAGTAACTGTCATAAGATGGACCCTCTAGTCTCATTTCCCAGCTGTTCCTTATTAGCGCCTGTCATAAGTCAGTTGTTCATCTGTCAAGTTCATGTTTTATCGTGTAGTGAAATTAATTGTTGTCCTTTCTCTTGCCGTCTTTTGAAAAGGTCAAAATCAAAGTCCCCGAAGAAGTCCAAGCGGTCCCGGTCGCCTTCTCCGAGCAGGCGGTCCTGGAGGTCGAGTTCGAGGTCACCGCACCGCTCCCACAAAAAGTCGAAGAAGAGCAAACACTGACCGCCCCGCCCCCCTCCAACAGCACCCGACAGGGGTGCAGAGACTGCTCCTCCAGTGCTCTCTTCTGTCCCACAGTGCCCCTGGAGGCCCCCCTCTGACAGCTCCCAGTGCTAGGACAGGTTTGAGTCATGGTTTGAACATCGTTTGTACAGTTTTCTGTGTTTGGTTTTTATTTTTTTGTTTTTTTAAACCCCCCCGTTTAAAAAAAAAAAATGAATCGGTTGATGAAAATACGCTCCTGAAACTTTACAATAAACGACACTCGCTGATGTCACCCGCTTTGATCTCGACTCATGCCACATCAGCAATAAAGTCAAATATTTCACTTAATCCGACCCCTAATCCTGCATTCAGTGCTTGGTCTGAAGTTGTGTTCGTGACTGTTTTGTGCATTGTTGAACAGCTGGCCTGTGAAGAGAGGCACATGGATGTCAGTTGTGATATTATTTGAATCTCTGGAGACACAGAATCTCTAAAGGGAACTTACACTTGATTTCATTTCATTGATACCTCCAGTGTTGACAGTTCAAGGTTTTCTGGATACACGCGATGCTTTAAATGAATAGGGAAAACATTGTCATTTTGTTATTTGTGCGCCTTCTTACTGGATATTATCAGTGGAGAAACTGATTCTCCAACAAAATTAGATTTTAGGGTGGAGCTCTGCTTTAAATGCAGTATCAGTCAGAATCAAAATCAAGACACATTAGATGCCAGACTCCCCAGAAATATTTATTCACCTTTCCAGTTCCAACGTACGGGTACAGGACAGCATGTTCTGCAGCTTCTTCATGTCCTTTAAAGAGGTGGGCAGTCAAAAACAAGTGCACCGCATTCCTTGCCTGAACGTTAAAGCGAATAGAATGTGTATATGCCTATACAAGATGGCTAAAGCTTTGCTGCCAAACCTTGGTCATATTACGTTTGTGTGTACTCAGGTTTTTTCAAATAATCTTTCTAGCCTTGCCATACCCAGTCGTATTCATAGGCCTGTTGTTGCAACATCCCCTGCCTGTTTGGTAAAGCACAGAGCACGTGCTCTCCAACAAAGCATCTCCGTCTACCGTCCGTCGCCTGTGTTCACCCCGCGGTCCACCAGCCGAGCTTCACGTGCATCAGTCAGTCTTCAGGCTCCCGAACGACCGCAGGAGCTGCTGCTGCATAATCAGGGCGTTCGTGTCAAATGAGCCCCGCCCTCCTGAGGCGATGCTACGGCCAATTGTGCGCCGAGATCAACGGCCAATGCCGGGGACCCAAGAAACGGACCATTGGTTTTTATGGTGACAGATCTGATCCAGCTGCTGAAGAAAGCCTACGGCCGATACAGGCTTCCACCTCGCGAACCGTTCACGGTTTATCTGGCCAACGTGACCGTGGTTTGAGGTACTTTTGTCCGAAGCGAATGAGGTGTATTTGACTCCGGTGAGGCAAGACAATGAACCGTCTCGTCTCATCAAGAGGCCAGTGAAATCGATGAGGTTGTGAAAACAGTCCAGGGGCTCGATGTCCTGGAGTCTGACGTACTGTTACAGTTACTAGGGAAAGCGCTGACTGTGGGGAATTTATAACAGAAGATCAAAGTGTAGATAAAAGGGTGAAGACCAGGGATCTCAAACTGCAGCCCTGGCAAGCTGCAGGCCTTTGTGGTTTCCTTTTAATCAGTAGCCGATTTAGGCCCTGGAAACGAGACAGACTTTTTAGACAATCAATGAGTTAAACAGCTAACAAAAAAACAATAGATCCTGTGGCCCTCCAAGTCTTCAATTTGAGATCCTTGGACGAAATGGCGACCTTACTTGGAAGATACAAGTGTGGATGAAGTGTGCCAGTAAGATGTGCTTAATCTTTCTGCAACATTAATTATTTCAATATAACAGTGAATTATTTATCACTGTATTAATTATGCAGTCATTGGAAATGAAATAATCCATTACACCAGAGTGGTATGTTAACAGAAATGATAACCACACAGGACATCTTTTTCTCCCCAGAACCCAAAAGGTAGTTTGAATGAAGAACGATACCCTTGTTGAACTGAACTAGAAGTCTTTTTCTCAAATGTAATGTCATATCAACAGCTGCTGGCTTTTCCTCAGTTCTGAGAACGGAGAAAAAAACACTACCACCCTAAATAGTATGTATTGGCTTCTGGGCTGCCTCTTGTTAGTCGGATGTGTCTTTGAGTGTATTGACGTGAGAAAATTGGGAAGTCAGGATGACACCTATATCTCACTGCACAAAAAAACAATTCCCACTTTTCCAACTACTGGTTTTTGAGAGTGTGGAAAAACAAGTGGGTGGAAATGGAAAAAGCAGGACGTGAAGAACAAGGATGTTAGTGGGTGAAGGAGGACAGGGAGCATGAAGGCAGTGAACACCATTGGAGAGCTGGGCTGGGCTGAGTAGCCAGAAGCCGTCCATGTCTGACCAGGCCTGAACAAAGCCAGCAGCTATCCATCTCCCGCAGGGCCTGAACAAGCTGCCACCGCCTGGGGGAAGGTGCTGGTGTCCCCATGCAAATGTCAGGCAGCCCTGGGGGCTGGCAGCTGAAGGCCACGTTATTGACCCAAAAAGTTCCGGAAAGTACACTACAAAATATCACCGCTCCACAAAGAAAGCCTGAAAATTACTGGGGACAAATTCCTTGACGCTCATAATCGAGGCTACAGATAATAAGAATGCAAGACTCCATCTGCAACAGAACACTCAAAACAACCAAATTTGTGATCACTTTTTTATTATTCTGTATTTATACATTTTCTTTCATTTGACTGATCTTTGACCATCAATAACAAGTCTCAGGCGCTCAACCCGCAACCGTTACGTCATTGGCGTTTCCCCTACCCAGTATTTACAGCATGTAACAATCTGCTTTAACAAAGCTCTAACTCAGGACCGCACAGCCCTGTTCCTGGAGGTCTACCGTCCTGTAGGGTTTCATTTCTATCCAAATTAGGCACACCTGATTCTACCAATTAACAGCTCCGACGATATCTATAGCTGTTGAACGAGGTGCGCTTTGTTAGGATTGGAGTGAAAACCTACAGGACACTTAGATATCCAGGAACGGGGTTGGGCAGCCCTGCTCTAAATAAACCACCAAACTCATTGTTGAATGAATATTAAAAACAAATTATTATATTTATATAAAAAAAAGGGTCAACATTTTTACAACAATCTCCAAAAGGAAACACTAATACCATGACGTGAAAAAGAGGATCAGGAACCGAACTAAAGGGAGGTGGTGCTAGTAAGATCTGAAAACATGGCGGTAACACCTTGTGCGGACACTTTGGAAAGCTGTGTGCTGGGGGGCTTTGAGCGCGTAGGACTGATTCCCTGCCTAACACCTTCATCGCTTGACCCGACTTGCCCTTACCTCTACATCTTTCAAGTAGCGTTGACTGAAAGGACCTCCCATGAATAATTCTGTTCCTACACACCGTAGTTATATTTGTTCGTTTTCGTCCCAACCACCAACCAACAAAACAAAATTAACGCCAAAGAAATAATAATAGAAGGCAAAGTGACATGTCAGTCCGTAACACCCTTTTCCCCATACATATTCCTTGGACATTTTCTCATTCCGCACACCATCATCCTTGTGTGTGCAGGGACACCAGGGATGTCCCACAATTCCTCACGCGGATTTACACACACACACACACCTTGTGGGGACCAGTGAAAATGTTAGACTCTCCACGTGCAGGGCAGCACATGACTCACACACACACACACACACACACACAGCGAATGTATGCGAGTTCTCCAACACAGGACTCGGGACTCCTCTGTCATTAAGTCTTGGGGGGGGGGGGGGGGGGCAGTGTGTGGGAGGCGGGGTCTCAGTAAGCGACAGGCGGGACACCGGGGTGCGGGCGTTTGTGCTTAATACTTCTTCACATTGACGAACACTTTGATGGCGCCGGTGAAGTCCGCTGAGAGGAGGACTTCAGTGTGGTCGGTCTTCAGGGCACCTGAGGAGTGGGGGGGGGGGGGGGGGGGGGGGGGGCATTAATCAGAGCAGATTCTCACCCAGAGGGACCAAAACACTTGCAACATGCAAACAGAAAAAACAGCCTCGAGCATTCATTTTTTCTCCAATGGAGAGGTGCTGGCTGCAGAAAGAATTGAGCTATAAGAAAAACACACTGGGCTTGTCAAAAATAATAAACTCATTAATGATTAGTGTGAGTAAACCACACCATCAAAAAGGATAAACCTTATAAAAACAGCCTTTAATTATAGGTTGTGTGAAAAGCACAAACAAAAGAGAGGCGATCAACCCTTTCTGACTGTGTGGTTTGCTCACACTGAGCCACTAATGACTGTTATTTTAACTTAAGAATTGGACAAGCCGAGTGCATTCATCTCACAATACTTTAATATGCATTTTCCTGTCTGCAGAAAAAGCGACAGCATTTTAAATGGAGCAAAGTGGCTGGCTCATTCCTTTACGCTCAATCACAGGCTAAACAGCTCTCTGACTGATTTACAGCAGAGGGAATTGCTGTGGGGCGTCAATACTGAAATTTCGGTGGAGATGCACAGTGTGCGCTCCGCTGCGCTCCCTCGGCGCTAGCCCTCGGTAGCCGCGGCCGGGCCCAACCTGAGGGGATGGTCTCGCCGTCGGCCGGGTCCGTGCTCATTAACTCCGCCTCCGGCTTCTCCGCGCTGCAGGCCTCCGGCGACACGATCAGGCCGGGGTTGGGAGCGAAGACGGCCGACGTCACCACCGCGTTGTGGGCTGCGGAGGGGGGAGGGAGGGGGCGTGTGGGGGTGAGCTTGTGCACGCTGGCTAGAACGCTTCTCCCATATATCATTTACGGTGTTTGACTATGCAACTGAATACACTGACAGAAACAGTATGAGACACATGAAATATCTAATCATCTGGGGCAGGTCTGAATGGAATCATTGGCTGCAGTTGGATTAGCCTCTCTCTTTACCTTTAATTCCTTCCCAGAAGTCATTGCGGTCTCGCCGTACAGAAGTGAATTTGCTCAAGTCGTGGTAGGTGCTCCAGATGTAAACGTATTTGTCCTCCGAGCCGCTTACGATGAACGAGTAGTCGTGACTGAAATATAAGATCGACACATCTGCTTTTAGCACTCTTAAAAAGAAATACCCAGAGTATGAATAAATCTGCAAAGAAAGCAGTTGGGTTCAGAAGAGGACGTCTACCTGAAGCTAGCCTTTATCTGGCTGCTGCTGTTCACATATCCCTTGTACTTCATGGACAGAGACAGGTCCCTCAGGTCATACAAGCGAATCCGGGAATCATTGGAGGTCACCAAGATCTACAGAGACAAGGAAGGCAAGCAGGGCTTATTAAACATGCTGTCTACCTGAAGGACATTTGGGAAGAGTCAGGAGTATAGCATATGATTCATTACAGCAGTGAATTCTCCATTCAAAAGGCTGACCCAAAGCCTTACACTGTTACTATACCATACCCATACATTTAGCCTTATACACTCAATATACCTTACGCATACATTTAGCCTTATATACAAACTCCTTATATACATTAGCCATATATTTAGCCTTAAACTCCTGGTATACATTAGCCATACATTTAGCCTAAAACTCCGGGATTACATTAGCCATACATTTAGCTTAAATCTCCGGGATTACATTAGCCATACATTTAGCTTAAATCTCCGGGATTACATTAGCCATACATTTAGCCTAAAACTCCGGGATTACATTAGCCATACATTTAGCCTAAAACTCCTGATATACATTAGCCATACGTTTAGCCTAATGTATACACATTAGCCATACATTGCATTGTTCGTTCAGTACCTTGTTCTCTCCGGGCAGCGGCTCGATCCCGGTGATCTTGCGGCCGACCCGGTTCCTGCCCCTGGTGGACCGAACGTGAATCTGGGTGTGGTACTTAAGGTGCTGGGGGGTGACATAATGGAAAATCAGAAATCATCACCCTCTAAGTTCATTTCAAATTTCCGCTCTTCCTGAACGCTACATTTACTCCTGCGAGACCCAAAAATGCAGACAAAAGATAAAGGGAACAGAGAAAATATCTCTCATCAGTGGATGAACACAACTTCCATCACCTGAGCAGTGTGATTCTCACAAGCAGCTGTAAACGTCACAATAATACACTGATCACAAGTGAATTACTGGACTGTATGCATTTTGCATCATAGGTTCCGCCCCTGTAACTGACATCCAAATATGGCAGGTTCTTATGAATATTCATGAGCGGGGGACCATCCCTATTCTAATTCTTTAGATACGTAAGGAACCATAGCAGCTGGCCGTGATTCAGCACCAGAACACATTCTGGGCGGAGGGGAACCAACCTCCGTGTCGTAGAAGATGCAGCGGCCGTCGTAGGTGCCGATGACCGCGTACTTCCCGTTCTGGCAGAAGTTGGCGGCGGTGATGAGGCGAGTCTGCCCGTCGACCTCGTTCCACAGGGCCACCTTCTTATCCGGAATGTTCCACAGACGCAGCTTCCCATCCAATGAGCCGCTCAGGAAGTACCTGTCATCCTGTAGCCAGGGTTACTAAATATAAACCTTACTGCATTTCCACTCTGTGCATTATTAAAATTTGATAAACAAATGAATAAATGATAAGCTTCTCCAAGTGAATCCTCCTTGTGTATTTCCAGTTTATCAAGGGTAAAAAATAAACTGGCAGGTCACAGTGTGTACGTGTATATTACAAAGGTTTTGGCACAATTCAGGACGTTCATTGAAATTTGATTAATTAATTGTAAATTCCTGACAGAATATGGGCATTTTCTATTCAAGAATTGAACTCCAATTCATTTCCTGAATTGACTGGATTGAAGCAGAATAGACCCGAAATCCAATACTGCGTGTAATGGAGTTGGCATTTGAAAGGAAGTGAGTACATCAATCACTCATTAATTATTCAGCTGGGGATTTTCACTGAAGCCTCCCTGTGGCTGAGTTATCCATCTTAAGGGTGTGGGACACACACACACGCGCACACAGACACACACAAACACACACACACAAACACATGCACACGTACGCACACGCACACACACACACACTTACTCTGGGGTGGAAAGCGATGGCTGTCACAAAGTCTATATGCTGAAAGCAGCACAGACATTCTCTTCTGGAAATGTGCCACAGCCTAACAGTCTTATCCATCGACGAGGACAACAGGAAGTAGTTCTAAAAGGGGGAACACAGGCAATAGGTTTCCGATCCAACCTTCCAATTCAGGGTAAAGACATCTGCCAATGCACACAATAAAAATAGGACCGAAGTACTGAAATTAGCACAAGCGTGATGATGAATGTCTAACTTCCTGAAGAGCAGGTAGTGCAGTATATTTATAGGAACACATCAAAGTGATGAAAACTTGCCCTGAAGACAGGAGAAAAACCTTTGGCAAGTCCAAAAGGTTTCTCAGTCCAACAGAGTTTATCAGGACTGATTAAAGATGTGGATAGATGCACCTACTCAAAATAATCGGGGCATACTGTGAAACGTACACTGAAAAATAGGAAGCCGCAGTGTGCATCAAGCACTGACCAGCTCTGCAAAGCACACTCAGGTCAGGGTACACAAAAATGGAGGCTAAAAATTCATTCTCCTGAACTTGTAACAGATTTAACTCCTGCTATTGATAATTTTTTACATTAAGTTCATGCTCTTTACAGGTAGGTCCCAGGCACTGAGGATGTGACCTCTCACCTTTGACCAAGACAGATCCAGGAGGTCAGCCGTGTGCCCTTTGTACTTGCAGAAGGGGACCTGCCGGAAAGGAACGTTCCGGTCCTCAGTGTCGGGATCCTCTGCGTTGCTGCTGACCTGTGACAGAGAGAAAGCTCCGCTCACAAAACCCAGTCATGTCGCAGGACAGCCACTAGAGGGCAGCCACACATCTCCTCTGGCACCTCTGTAACCAGCGGAAGAAGCTGACAAGCAGTCTCAGACGCTGCTGCCGAGCTCATAAAAGAAAATAACAATTTTAAAAGGATAACGCTCTTCACTGGCACAGTAAAACTCACCCCGCCATCTGTGTCCGATTTGGAGGAGTTCAAGCTCTCCTGGGAGGGGGATGGAGAGACGCGACCTGAGGAGAGGAGAGGACAGTAACAGAGAAGAGGTGAGGACAGGAGAGGAGGAGAGTAAAAGAAGAAAGACAAGGAGAAGAGAGGAGGAGAATAAAGGTGGAGAGGAGAAGAGAGGAGGACAGTAAAAGAGGAGAGGAGAAGTGTAACAGAGGAGAGTAAAAGAGGAGAGAGGAGAGCTTAGCGTTTCTCTCCACACACACGCTGCTCAGCGGGGCCACCCTGCCCCGCTCTGTTGGCAGGGCTCTCCCCTGCTGAGGCGGTGCCAGCAGTGCCAGCTCACTCCGCTGTCAGAGCCATTGATTATTTAAACGCCCCTCTCGCTGCCCACAGGGGGGCGCTGTGGGCACGCTGGGCTGTACCCATACAGCGCACAGCGCTGGCGAAGCCCGAGACGCCAGACAGGCAGAGCTGACGCACGCACTGCTGTTTCCATGCCAACCCACGTCAACCCACAGGCGGAAGCCTTGGCAGGCGCTTGAAAGTTTTGTGTTTAATTGTTAAAAACGCCAATGGGCTGTAAATCTCAAAAACAAATGGGAGTCAGTGGGCACATTAATCATAGAATAAAGTAAAATATAATCTACAGTCATAGTTTTAAAAATAGCTACTAACACCAACTAACACTCTGACACACTGATTGATATCTTTCCTCTTTAATTGGAATTAAGTATGCATTCGCACAAAAAGAGCTATAACATAAAAGCTAACCAAGACATTTATTTTGAGGAGATGGTGCTCCAAAGACCTGTTGATGTGACGCCGAATTCACTGGCACGGTGTTTCCGTGGTAACCAGTCGTGACCCGGGCCGCCCGTACCTTCCGTGTTGTACTTGATCCTCATGTTGTTGAAGTAGTCGAAGGCGTTCTTTAGGACCCAGATGCGCACCACGTTATCTTGACCCGCCGAGGCCAGCAGCCTTCCGCAGTGAGAGAACTTCATGGTCCAAACCGCTCCCTAGACACGACCACAGCAAGCACACAGGAAGATTAGAACCGTACGGGGGGGTACAGAGGGGAGGGCGACAGTGAAAATAAAGAAGAAATTAATTAAAGGATCTTCTTAATTTGGTTCTCAACAATCAATAAACTTAACTGCTCGATTAAAAAAAATCTTCCGGTGTCAGCATTTCAACGCTTCATTTCACGTCCTAGATTCTTTTTCCTTTTAGCATAATGAAGGAAACGATCTGAGAGTTTAAGATTGAAATCGTCCCAAACTTTGCAGAAGTTACACCCGACCCATATCTTTCTTCCAGTTATTCACTGACATGTGCGCACGCACAGAAACGAACACACTTACGTGCACACACACATGCACCTGGGAGTCCTTACACACACTGTGTGTAAGTGCATGTCCATCACCAGAGGTGGAAAATCCAGGTTCAGGAATTAAAAGTCCACCCCAGTGTTTCGTTCCAGTCACCAGGATTTGCTAATCAGCACAATTCTTCAGTCAGGAGGCAGAATAAATTAGTGAAAACAGCTGGCTGAGTTCGCACGGCAGGACTTCTGCTCTCTGACCCCTGGACTTCCCACCCCTGCGCATCACTGACTGGTATGCAAATGAAGGCCTGGTGCAGCAGCTTCTGTAGTCCCCCCTGCACACTGCCCTTCTGCCCTCACTTAACACCACTCAAGCAGAGAGAAGAGCACACGGAGCAGAGCGCTGAGAGCGATCCTGCCACTCCAGTTCAGCTGCTCACAGGCCCCCGAGGCCCGCAATTAGCATATCCTCCGAAAACAATCACCGTCGCAGCTGAAGAACCTTCTAGAAGTGGAAAAACATCGACAGGCAGGAGGAAAGGGGCAGATGAAGCCGACGATGCAGGAAGTGATGCGTACGCGCGCACGCGCTCGGCCCCTCACCATGTGCTCCCCGCTCAGGTCCTGCACCACCCGTATCTGGTCGAAGTCAAAAGGACCCTTGAAGCCGTGGGCCGCCTTAAATTTGACCGGCCTGGTGTAGGGCATGCCCTCGTCATCGCTGGAGGAGGGGTCGTCTTGGTCCGTGTGGAAGACTGGAACACAAAAGCACGGGTGGCTGAGTTGAGGGTAACCTCCATAGAAAAACACTGCCGATTTAGAAAACAGTGTAACTAACGACAGCCAGTGTGGACTAGCGCTGGGAGAATGAGGTGTGGTATGAGCCAAAATGGGTGGGACAGTCATACTTGTGACTCACTGATTTCAACCAATTTTGGCGTTTTGCCATTGAGAGCAAAGCATTGCATTGGCTCAAAATCAAGAGAACTGCAGATCCACCCACCATTAAAGGGTGTATGAAAGCTCACTCTTCCATTGCCAGTGAGAACCAGTCTAAGGCCATAAACGCTAGCTGCGCCTCCCTCAGTCTAAGGCCATCAATGCTAGCTGCGCTCCCCTAAGTCAAAGGCCATCAACGCTAGCTGCGCTCCCCTAAGTCAAAGGCCATCAATGCTAGCTGCGCTCCCCTCAGTCTAAGGCCATCAATGCTAGCTGCGCTCCCCTCAGTCTAAGGCCATCAACGCTAGCTGCGCTCCCCTAAGTCAAAGGCCATCAATGCTAGCTGCGCTCCCCTCAGTCTAAGGCTATTCAACGCTAGCTGCACTCTCCTCAGTCTAAGGTCATCAATGCTAGCTACACTCCCCTCAGTCTCACCTTCATCACGGACGCTCTTCACCTTGTTCACAGCCTTCTCACCGTACTCTTCCGCCAGGTGCTTGGCCCTCTTTACAGATTTCCCCAGGAACTTCTTTAGCTGTGTGCTGTTAGTAAAAAACCCAGTTACCCAAACTTGATCAGATACGTCACACCAGCACAAAGTGTAAAAGACAACAAGAAATATCAGTCCATATTGATTCTTAATCAATTCCAAATTAATAAATCTATATGACAAAAATATATTTTACTGAATACTTGTTATAAAAGTATATGAACTGAAATAATGCAAATGTAAATACAGAAATAAACAACAAAAAAAAAACATGAGAAAATGAATTATTCCTAAGATAAATCCTCTGATGACTCTTCTTTGCATGGACAGTCGTATTCGTACGTTTTCTGTTTGAGCTTTCCTCCGTCTGTGTCCGAGAGGTGCGACTGAGCCTTGTCCTCATCGTCCGACTGAGCCGCGTCATTCCTGTGGGGAAACAGCCTGCTCACATCCTGGAGGACTGTTTCAGATGCCTAGGGCGGGCAGCATCAAACAAACTACACTTCCCATGAGACTACAAAAGAACTCCACACTGCAAAACGTCTGTTTTTTCTTTCTCACATAGAAAATATTAACTTGTGTTTAAGTTACTTTTTGACTGATAAGTTAAATTGTCTTACCCCACTGGGAAATCCTGAAATGAGTAAAACTGTCTCACCTCATTGGTAATATTTTTGTCTTATTTAGCAAAAAAGTAATAGAAATAAGTTTAAATAGAAGACAAAAATATTTTTATAAGATTGACTTATTTTTTGGTTTTCTCACTGTATAACCGAATGGAAAAAGACAACGTATACATCCAGGACATAATATGTGAAATTGAAACATGCATTTGGACTCTCAAGATGCCCTCGTTATTTGTCAAATGAAACGGCTATAAAAATGACAGTCCTTTTCTGCTTTGTTACACTGCCGAGCAGATAGGGGGCGCTGCAGGAAGTCAGAGGTGGGCCCAGTCCTTACGTTATGTATTCTTTGGTTCTCCTCATGATGTGGAGCGTGAGGGGGTTGATTCCGGTGGGCAGCTTCTCCTCCGCCAGGCTCAGGGGGATCTCCTCCCCCGTGTCCAGGTTCTTGATCATCACACTGGCCAGGATCTCCTGTCGACGCACACGGTAAGGACACGGCGCTGAGGTCACATGACCAGCCGTACACTAATATCAAATAGCGTGCCCATACCTTTTCACGAGCGGAAATCAAGCACTTTCAGAGTACCTTTCAAAGCCCGTTATCTACAATTTTCAGCACCTCGTGGCTGTCGAATAGCTGAATTCATTTCAAATTTATGATTTAGAACACTAATGAGAGCAACAAAATCCAAGAACCTCCAAGCACTTCATTCAAAATTCAAGCGCTTTTCCAAGCCTTCAAAACACCACTTCAAAATAAAAGCGTTTTTTTTTTTTTTTTTTCCAAGGATTTCAAGCACCCAGAGGAACCCATTCAGGGCTCCAGAAAACTGGCCTTTGAGTCACTGGCATTTTATACTCCATTACAATAATTAATATACTTCACCTGGCATCACTTACGGTACAGTTTGTGCAAACTTGGCACGCTTCCACCAACTACTGCACGGAACTCAAGTTCCAAATTCTAGTCGCTGCTCCAGCAGCTGGGGCTTTGCATAACGGCGCCTGCGTGACCCCGGCCCTACAGTAGGACAGGAGGCCCAGCCTCGCATGCGGACGTGCGGCCGTTACCTCGTCCGTCATCTCGCGGCCCGAGTTGGAGCGCGGTCGCTGGGGGCCCGCCGCCTCGCCGCCGCTGGGGGCGGAGTTCTGCCCGTCCGCCGCTTTCCCGCTCTCCTGAAACCGCGCCCACAAACAACCGCCATGAACCAGTCAGGAATGCAGGATGGTCTCATAGAGGGGACCCTGATTCTGTAATGGATACTTAATACAGCTACTGAGGCACATATATACTGTGGCAAATAACTAAAAATCTGTACACATGCAAAAAAAAAAACATTTTCTCAAAATTAAAAAATAAAACAACTGTTTGGAAATAGATGTGAACAGCTTCTTTTTTCCTCAAATGAAGTCATCAATGGAAACTGAACATACAAACCTGTACTAAATACATTTGTTCCCTTTATCTGAAGCACACACTTTGTCTTTTTTCTTCACACTCCACTTCAGAACCACTTCAGAAAGTTTTACTACACAATAAGTGTGTTTCTGGGGCTACAGTAATTATATTGCATTTGGAATCATTAATAAAACTGAAGGAACTAGGCCTCTGTAACACTGCGGCACACATAATAAAATTAATTCATTTCTGTAGCCTGAATCGGTTGATATTCAAAGGCAACATTTTTCAAAATCTCAGCTGCTGTAAAGCAGCGTTCTTCAGAGACCACAGTGAGGGGTGATGTATGCGCAGGCTGCAGGGGAAGAACACCTGGCTGGGCCCTGACCTAAATGGCCAGAAGCATCCATCACTCCCTGAGCTGCTCCTCACTGAGCTCATTATCCCCCCGTCTGGAGTTTGGGTGAGGTCCCCGCTACGCCCCAAGACGGAAGGAAAAGAAGTCAGGGAGAAAGAGTGGGGCAACTGCAGAGAAAGGGCGGGGCAGCCGTAGAGAAAGGGCGGGGCAGCCGCAGAGAGGGCGGGGCACTGACCTGGGCAGTCACTACTTTATCTCCGCTGGTGGCGCTGGCCAGGTCCAGAGAGTGCTGCAGCTCCTTGGTGAGGCTCTCCACCGCGGTGCTGGGGGAGACCAGGCCTGAGGGCTCCACTGTGTCTGCAGAGACTGGAACACCATAACAGCTCAGAACAGCACCGCACTCCACAGCCACCGGGGCTAGTGCAAGGCAGCAGTGTAGTATAATGGGCAAGACACTAGGCTCAAGGTTGCAGGTTTGACTACCAGATATTTTTCCTTCATCGTTTCAGTATATATCCAGCTGTGTAAATGGAGACGATGTAAAAAAGGCTAAAGAAATTTGCTTGCTCTGGTGAGTAATGTAACGCCTACACAACAAACAAGCAAAGGTACAGGGAAACTTCAAAAACTGTGAAAACTATACCCAGGAAATGTTGCTAAGTTTAGTTTTTAATTTGAAAGCCTGTTTTTTCCCCAGCTTAAATGCTCAAATGTGTCAATAGACCAAAGCCATTCTACAAACAAGGCTTTTTTTTCACTAAGCCATGAACTACTTGAATTATTTATTCATGCTTTATTCAAAAATGGACAGACACAAACACACTGACGCACTGAATAAACAATCATCTGATGCATTGTACCGTAGTGTGTGTATTTTCAACATCGCAACACAGTCTTTCATTTGACTAAATTGAAATGCAATGAACCACAGAAATAACAGAATAAATTTGGACGGGAGAGGGGCTCCAGTCCGTTTTGGCCGTCGCTGCGCGTCTGTTCCGATGCGTAAGCGAGCGTGTGGGCGGTGGTGGGAGTGTGCGTGGGCCCACAGGCGGGCCGAGTGGGAGAGTGAAGTACCCTCGCCGTTTTAGGAGTCTGACTCAGCATTAGAGAGAGAGACAAGGGGACTTGGGGCAAATCTGCTTAAAACGAATATGAATCACCAGGGCAAAGAATAATGCCTCGAAAAGGCGTCACCTCGGTTTTAAGTATGCATTTTCAGACGAGTAAAACTTTCCACAGCAAGCGTTCTACGAATAACCTGCAGGAGAATACAGTGCCCTCCAAATGTATCGGAACCCCTGATAAACATGAGCACGAAAATTATCTTCCATGGCATTTTGTGACACTGATAAACATATTTGGGAACCATTCCTCCATACTGAGCCTTGTAGGGTCCTTCAGATAGTTCAGTCTGCTTGTGGACTGCCCTCTTAAATTCAAAACCACAGACAGGGCTTTTTCCCCAGTACACAGAACCCAGCCTTGAACAAATAACTAAAAAAAGGCATTAGATTGCACATTTGTTGCCTGATACCACAAATACATCCTTTAAAATCTTTATGGTGTTTCAAGGGCCCTTGACAATTCTGCCATTCAAAAATAGAATCACTCTAAAAACCTAAATGAATGTACTCCCCTGGGCTGACCCCACAGCAGTAAGCTTTTGGACAGATGCATTAAAGACACAGGGGAATGGAACACTCTACGGTTACCATAGGGATGTCACCATGGTGACCGTAGCGTTGAGCTGCATCAGGGGAGACCCTACTTACCCTCTAGCCCTGTGGGCCGCAGCCCCTCCTGGGTCTTCTTTCGGGGCGGGGGCGCGGGACGCGAGGGGGGAGGGGGCCGGGGCGGGGGCGCTCCGCCGGGAGGGGGCGGCCGTAGGGGCGGGGGCTTCTTTGTGCTGGCCACGATGTCCGGCTCCACCGTGCACTGCCGCGGGGGCTTCCGGGGGGCCGAGGGGTCGTGGTCCGCCAGCTTATCGGCCAGAGAGACCTGCTCCAGAATGTCGGCTCTCCTGGGGTCCTCGCCCTCCTGCGCGGGGGCCTGCGGCTGCTCCGGGACCAGGGCGCTGGTGATGTCCGGGGGTCTCACCCCCTCGGGCGGGGGGGCGGCCGACGGGCAGGGTTCGCCCACCGCCCCGGGAGCGGACCCCGCGGCCGGTAAGTCCTGCCGCCCGTCAGCCGCCGCGCTCGGCTCCTCTGCGCTCAGGCTCTCGGTTTTGGGCTCCTCCTCGGGGGGCGGAGCTTCTGAAGGCCCGCCCCCGGGTCCCGCCCCCGCATCCTGCTCGGCGGCGGCCCCCCTCTCCTCCGTCAGCAGAGACTCCTCCACAGTGCTCTCCTTCTGGCTCTCCTCGATGATGCTGTCAATGATCTGAGGAATGGATATCCTTAATGAGATAAAGCCAATCAAGTCCTGAACACCAATCAGCACCGTCTTTGCTGTAGGAATCATTTACTGCACTAAATATGTACAGAATTAAGTGCAACATTTCCCTGATGGGAAGCAGCCTGGACCCCTTTTCCCTATGGTGTGTGTAACTACTGAGTGCCAGGCAGTGTTCACCATGGGCTGCCTGGAGCCCATGTGTTCAGGAGCATAGCTTAACACGGAAGGCTGTGCAACACGACAATGCCTTGGCAACAGAATAAACAAATACAAGCAAGTACAGAACACTCACTCATGTGCACGTGCACAAACATCCACTTGACAAAAGGCTACTATGTCACGGAAGAAGCAGAAGCAGGAAAGACAGAGTGACTCACTCGTTTAAAGGAGCCACGTGAGCACTGCCCTCTGAAACCACAGACCGCTCACACATCCCAACCGCAGCTCAGTACTGGACATGGTACAGTATCAGTGGGCAGCAGCCGCAGCGCTCACACTAGCCTAGCTCAGGTTTCCCTTCAACAGCACGGCTGCGGGTTTTGTTGCGCTAACTTTACCAGCCAAGCGCTAGCGTACATCTCGGCCCTCCCCAGCCCTCCCCTGGAGAACGGCTCTGATGAAGCTGCGTTGTTTGTCTGGGTTTGTCTCTCCGCCGGCTCTCCATCGTTCCCCTGGCTGTCACTGAAAGGCTTCGGTCTGATTATGCGGAGCCTGCTGTCAGTGTGTTCCACTTGTAGAGCCACCGGCACTTCACTTCTCCAGCGCAGCTGCTCGCATTGTCCTCGCAAGTTTGAGGCGCCGGAAAGTTGGGAGATTTCCCAGAATCCCCATGTGTAGCAGGAACAAGCGAAAGAAAAATTCACAGCCTAAAACGCAGAGTTTTAACTCAAGGGATCACAATGGCTTGCTTCTGATATGCAGCACACAGAAGATTTGTCACTCTAATGACAAGCATAAAGTTAATCCTGCTTTTCCAAAGCCTTTTTCTGGAAAAGGAAAATACATTTTTCCGGAAGTCCCAGGACCCCAGTTCCCGAATTCACTTGAAAACAAATGTTTGTATTTTTACTGTCTGCAGATAAAAATACAAATATCCATAGCCCAATGAGTAATCCTCTTATTTATAAAATAGCACTCTTAAATGTTAGGCAAGACTCTGATAACTTAGAATCTTTGCAATGTCAAAATCAATCATATTTACAAGTGTAGAAACTTGTCTTTGCAAACTGAGGCAATCAAGTTGCCATGTCAATACGATGTTTCCATCTTTTAAACTTTATCCTGGAAGCAATTGTATGCACCGATTCTGTACTTCCGCCATCTCAAGCGCCCCTACTTCACTGCAAAGCCTTTGGCACTGCTGTGTACGAGATGGTGATTAGATGTTTTATGGCAAATTGCATCACAACATGAGCGACTTCTACAACCGCACGAGATACAACGAGTAACAACGTACGGATTAAAATAACGGCCCATGTTTCCCTCTGGCCTGCGATACCGCCACTCGCAGAGCGCTTAATCCCAAAAGCATGCAGCGCTCAGGAGCTCTGTGCCCATTACTGCGCTTAATGTTCTCCCAGGCTGCGCGATCAGCTCCGCCCCGCCCCCCCCTCGCTGTAGTGAAAACAGCGAATGTGCTGACGGCGCAGAAAGAGGGGAGGCCAGCGGGGGGCCGGAGCGACAGTGAGGAAACCCAGGAAACGCAGAGGAAGAGCATGAGAAAGGAAGGAGTGCAGGGGAAAAAGGGAAACAGGAAGTGGAGAGGGGAGATACGAGTGGGGAAGGGAGAGCAGAGTGGCACAGATAATGAGCTGGGAGTGGGAGGGGCTGAGTAGGAGGGGCCAAAGCGGGAGAGGGCCAGTTTAGGACCGGAGATGGAGGGTGAGTGTAGGACAGAGGGGGCGGAGCATGGGCTGCGGGGGGGGGGTGGAGCATAGGACACAGAAGGTAGAGTATGGGGTGGGATTGGGGGGGCGGGAGTGGGCGGTAGAGGCACACCTGGAGGGAATCATCAGGCCGGGGCTCCTGGGGGGGCTGTGCTGGGCTCTCCTCACCATCCTGCAACGAAACACAGGCAGGCTTTTCATGAGCGCCGCTGAACTGAACGCCGAGGGAACTCATTACCACGCGCGCGTTCAGCTAGCAGAGCCCCTCGGAGCCGCCTGAGCACAGCGTGCCTTTGTCCTCAAACAAAAGCAGAGCTGAGAGAACGTCACTGCTCAAACCGTCAGTCCATCACATCTTATTCTAACAGAACAGCGCATTCTCAAATAAACCCAGATGAACGTAATGAGGCCTGACCTTTAATACATGACACTAATTACACAGCATGCACGCAGCCAGCTATAGCTTATTAACACTAGAAATGCCAGTGCCATCAATTTTACAGCACTGAATTTACATTTAAAGTACTTTGCCTTGGCAAAAGATCCATTCTGGTTTTTATTATTTTTACATTACATTCATGTGCATTATATTTGCATGTATCACATTAATTCTACAGCAAAAAAAGTGACACAACAAAATATTAACATAAAAAAAAGATATATATAAAACAACAACTATGAAAACAATAAATAATGCAGGCATTTTTCCAAGGCAGCAGCTGTAGCTGATGTGACATCACGGCGAGCTGTGATGACATCCCGGGAAGTGAGGTGGAAATGGCGGATGGCGCGGCGGGTCCCTGAGCGGGATCGGCTGCTGTGCCGGCCTGGCGTCTGCGTTTGGTCAGAACTGGGTCAGCGGCCCATCCCCCTCCCCTCACATCACAGCCCAGCGCACACAGGCACAAAGGCGCCTAACTGTGCCCCCACCCCCCCGGAGCGGCCAGCTTAGGACAAGAGGAAGTCTACGATCTGCGCGCAAATCAGATCTTTCTACGCGAGCGTATGCACCGATATCACAGCTCAAGTTCTGCACTGCTGTGCAAAAACGTTTCCCTCCGTTATCTCGTTTCAAAAACGACAGAGGATATTTGTTTCCATTTGTTTCATCTGATAAGCAGCCAGAAAATGAGACATCCTGCACCAGCTAAACCGCACAACGCTCCAGCGTTCATCAACGCTGTCCCGCAGGAAGCCGCGCCCACACCAAACATGGTCAGTTCCAGCACTGCAGGGCGGCATCCCTGCACCAACTACCTTCAGAGTCATTATGAGCAAGGCCTCCAGAGTCATGGCCCCCCCCAATATCACTGACCAATCCCACGCAAGGGCGGCTGCGATATTTACGAGCCTGCCCACTTTCTATATGATACCATTTGGACAGCGTTCCTCTTTAATCTCTGCCCAAAGTGACCACTGGCGCAGTGCACTAAAAATAAAAAGGTACAGTGAAATAAAAGCTTTCAATTCTTATCTACTGTTCATGAAGCACGCGTGGGAGGAACAGGAAGTAGACAATTATTCACAAAAAGGGAACGGGCCATCCTGTTCACAAGGTACTGGCACACCGGTCTGGCTGGTAGAGCTCAATGTCCAATATGTACAAAGGCCATCCAAAACCCATTCAATTGTTTGAAGATGATAAAAATATGCCTTCAGTTGCCAGAATTCTTTTCTTTTTTTTCAGGAAAAAAACTACTGATTGCACAATTGCACTTCTTCAGTGCAGCAACCTTTTTGTATTAACTTTACCTTTTAGATTCAAGGGCACTTTGCTAACTACAGCAGTGGGCAGGAGGCTCCTGCATTCCTCAGGCAGTTCAGTGTTGTTTTCTGAGCTAGCACGCGGTTAGCATTCCACCTCCCCTGCTCTGTATTCACAAAACAGAGAAACCTGTTTGCAGATAATCAAAAGACAAAAACAACTGAGCTGCAAATCAAAATGGCGCTGGTATTTCTGAAGTAAATGGAAAAAGCAAACTGAAGAAAAAAAAAACACTTCTATTTTCTTCCGTTTTGAATGGTGTTAAATATCACAGCTGCCAGCGGGAGTACAAAGACATAAATACTACGAACACAACTGCGCAGTAGAGAATAAAACGAGAAAAGGTCTTACAGCCCTGTCTTCCTGAAAAAGCTTTAGGACCCAAACGCAGAGCCGACCCCGTTCACAGATTACCCTCTCCCTCAGTTTCCTGAACCCTGTTCTTCTGATTAAATGATAAACAGAGAAAATTATCAAATAATGGAGAAAATGGTAAATGGACTGCATTTATATAGCGCTTTTATCCAAAGCACTTCACAATTGATGCCTCTCATGGTGTTGATGTCCCCCAATTAGGCTACATTAATTTGCCTAACTACTTTCAGGAAAGGACAAGCCGCCCCCAAACATCCTTTTCAATTGCACCCAAAACGATCACTTTCAATGGTAGCTACAGGTCTTGGGGAAAAAATTTTTTTCCTGTTTTCTTCAACCAAATATGTTCCTGCACCAAAAGTAAAAGTAGCTGAATAACACCAGTGGTTAAATAGTAACTGCCCTCTCCCGGGAAATACCTTTGCCAGTTCTGTGTTTTAGGAGGTGAGGCCCTATCAGTGCTGTTTAACCTCTGCCTTTCCCTCACCAAGGACATTTCAAAGGGCATTACTGAGTGCCTGTATCTGTTCACCAGCATGGTACTGCACTGAAAAAGCAAACACCACGAGGTACAGCTACTTAATCTGGTTCTTTCTTGGTATTACAGATGAAGTTTTTGTATGTGCAATGCCACTTATTGGCAAAAAACGATTAGACAGTGTTTCCTCTTGAACTCGTACAAAAACATCAGGAGAACATCTGAAAGATCTGACAGATAAAAATAGGCATTTCATACAGTTTCGTAACTTTGCCTCAATTCAAAAGAGCGTCTAGCACTGTGTGAGGTCTGGGTTGCAACACTCCACATGCTTTCTGCTTCCAGAAGCACCAGTAATTCAGTCCATGAATCAATAACTCTGTCCAGAGTGAAATCTACCATTAAGTACACATATCCTCTCATTCTGCAGACTTGAGTCAAGTGAATGCATGTTTTAGTCCCTCTGACACCCAGAACACAAACTGCAGCCCGTCTTAGCACTTTTACCAGCAGTTTCCTACACCGCCGATTGGCCTCTGACACATTATGAAACCCAAAAGAACGGAACTACCACTGACATTCTACGCAAACCGGCCTTCATTTTATGCGTATTCACTGCTACTATCAGGAGTAGGCTATTCCACATGTAGTTATCCACTTCATACTCAACCATTGATCCTGTGATTATGGAAAAGCAGGGACTATGCAGTGCGTGCAAGCTCTATGTGCAACTTGCAGCATCACCGCCCATTGAGCTGGGGCATTAAAAACTGTGTCACAAGAGCTGAAAAACATGCATAGTTCACCCATGGAACAGAAAAGAGGGGGAAGGAAAAAAAAAACTTGACAACAGGGCCATTTCAAAACAACAGCAGCCTTGGGGGAGGGAGAGCAACCTTGCCACAAGACGTGACAAGTCAGCAGAGGAAAAGCGCGCGGAAGAAGCGCGAGAGTCGGGTTTAACCGGGGGCAGAGCGCCCTCCTGCCAGGAAGAGACACGCAGAGTCACAGGGAACGCTCTCCGCTAACGGCTAACGGCTAACTGAGTCTGCCCCGATGACCGAGCGGGCTTAAAACAGTCATTCCTCATTAGCCATTATCAAACTTTAAACCACTGTCATTGCCTAGGCCCATATTCACAAAGCTTTCCCAGAGTAGCAGTGCTGACCTGGGGTCAGTGAACAGGAACACTTGTCTTTGTGACCTTATTCAAATTAAGAGACTGAAGCTGACTCTAGATCAGCACTCCCAGTTTGAGGGGTTTCGTGAATATGAACCTTAATTTTGAAATGATGTGAATAAATACTTAAAACTACTTTTCTCTGTGTTTTTTTCCTCCACTAATGGTTTTCCTGCATGCTCATACTGTGCGATGGTGATCTAGTGGTTTTGTGGTATGCCGACTTTGCACGTCAAATCTGACTGCTAGGTACCATTTCTACTGTTGTACCAACATACCCACTGCTTGCTTTTGGTTACGCACGAAATAAACTGTCACTGTGTTAAATTACCGCATTAAGACTTAAATTGGGTGTGTAATCACCAAATAGATTAATAAATTGAAGAGAAAAAAGGCTCAGCACACCAAAAGATGCCTCAAATATGCATAAAGCTGACATTTTTCATTGAGGACAACTGTACAAGACAAACGTTTCAACTTAAAGCTTTCTTCACTGTGAGCTTCTCCACCCTTGTTAACTGGCAGAGCTTCTCCACCCTAGCTCCCCAGTGGTAGAACGAACCCCCCATTCCTCTACAAACCGCTGAGTCACTGCTCGTGTTTGTGTACGTGCATGTGTACATATTGGTATTGAAAGCCACAATGTATTTTTGCTACCTTGGTTAAAAATCACAATCACCAATTACATTTTAACCCCAACAGTTAATTATTTTTAACCAATCAATGCTGCTGTTCTTCATACCTTTGTCACATCAGTGAAGTATGTTGCAATGCTTTTATGTGACGTTAAAATAACACAGACAGTTTAACCACAGCACACTAAAATACAGGCCCATGAAAATGAAACACAGAAGAGGGATATTTTTAACAAGAGATTTCACAAACATTTAATGGCATGGCACCTTTCCATGTACAGGAAACAAATGCGAATACTGACCCTCCACTGATCACAGGGGGGAGAGGGGGGGTCGTGTCAGGCCCACAAATGTATGAATTTATTTAAATTCATTATATTATGTAGAGAACTGGTTGTAGAATTTATAACTGCCCAATAAGCTATACATTTGAACTCTTTAAGGCACAAGGTCACAAATATGCAATTAGAATGTTCTAAACTGAACATTATAATCCTGATGCAACAATCACTACTGGTAAATGAAAAAACTGGAGTCATAGAACACTGACTTAGAATTTTGGAGAGAAAAAAACATTCCAACAAAACCACTCTTCAAGGGCTTAATATAATTCTCTCAACCCTGCCCTTAGGATACAACTCATAATCCTGGAGAGCATAAGCTTTCTCCTGTGAGACTGGAATGTTCCGGTGAAAATGATCAGGCCCAGAGTCCTCGCGTCCGCCACTGCTGCACGCCAGTTCTCTTCAAAGGTCTTGAGTCAAAAAATGTTGAAGCCGAGGCACTTCCATCCCCTAGTTAGCCCTCACTGCACAAGTAAAACCAGTGTGTAATGCGGTCTCACGTACCTTTGTAGAGGGAAGTACAAACTTTGCAGGCGATCTAAAGAAAAAAAGAAGTGGGAAACAGCTTAGTTTTAGTTTTAAACTTTTGGTATTAGTGTATCTTACAAGCAATGGGAAACTGGCAGTGAAATTTCAGGCATTTTTTTATTTGATACTGAAAGACTTTTCACAATCTGACCACAAAAGGGTTTTATGACCAACTTTGCTTGACATGTAAAAGTAAGAAGAAAATGTAGACTGTATTTTCAGACAGCATAATGAAATACTACAAGCTAACAATTCAATTTCAATTAAATTCCTTTCATCGTCATTGCTCCAGTACAATGCAAAATAAAAAAGTAAACCGAATATTGACTAAACTAGGTACTCAGTAGAAATTTGGTGTCCACAATTAACTAATGATGACATTTTTTTTTTTATTATGCCAGTAGAATTAACAAAGGTTCAACTGTAGATAGTCCTGTATAAGCCTAGTATTAAAATATGCACTAACCTGTGCTTTAACACTTATGTTTTTAAGAACTCAAAGAACTTTCAGAAGCAACTGAACATGAGAAACCCTGAGCACCCCCAGAAATATTTCTTAAAGAAATATGATTATGAAAGCCACCCTCTATTCAGTTTTACCCCATAAAGGAAACCCATAAATAGACTGAAGATTAAAACTCACTCAAAACGCTTACTCATAGACCATGCTGTGCCTCTCCTGGTCTATAATCACTGTCTCAGTGTGTGTCACACGTCTATAAATTACCTCAGTCAACATTTCTGACACATTCAATATTCTACACTGGTCTTTAAATGAAAGTACAAAACTCATAAAAGTTTAGTAAAAGTTAATCAGTTTTTATATTGGCTGTACATAGCCAATTCCCACCCAGATTGGAATGTAATGTCTAATTATCTGCAATTGAAGCAGCTGTGTTTATGTGGGAACCCTACTGCCGATTCTGAAGAGTACAGGCATCTGTGGTTCTCCTCTGAAATACCTGGTGTCACCAGCTGCTCCTTTTCACATTGCAGACTACAGCTACGCTTGCCAAGAGTGGAGTCTGAGGAAGACCTTTTATATGAGGTTTTAGCATGCAGTCCACAGGCACTCGATCAACCAGCAGGGGTCGCTAGACAGCAATGAAACTCTGGCTCCTAACTGGCTGATCCCTCCCATACCCTGAGTGATGCAATCACCAATGGCACATCGCCCTGTGCAGGGCTAGATCGAGCCATCATATGGAATCCTATGGAAATTTGCTAATGACTACACAAAGACTAGTTTGACAGACAATTCTTGTTTGTTGTAGGATCTAAGGGAGTTTCTCATGACGCAGTTCTCCATGCCAAAACAATGCGATGTTTGTCAGTCGCCAAGTGCCAAGGAACTGGTGCCTTTCTGCCCAAGCCAATGGTTATTTTTATCAGCTGTGTGAAATAAATGAGATCACTTGAAATTCAACAAATCAAAGAAATAGAATCAGTACAGCTACTGCCAAGTGCATATCTGCCGCTTCAGATGGAAGTCTGAAGAGGTAGGTCTTCTGTTTGTGTTGGAAGATGGCTAACATCTGCTGTTTTGACTGCCGCTGGCAGCTCATTCCACCTCCAAGAGGCCAGAACAGACTGCAGACATAACCAGGAAGTGCAGGCTTGGCAAAGGGGAGGAGCCAGAAGTCCCAAGTTTGCAGAACAAAGAGGGTCTGGCTGGTGTGCACAGTCTGATGGTTTTTCTAAGATATGAAGGAGCAGTCCTCTTATTAGCCCATTAGGCTAGCACCCAGGTTTTAAATCTGAAGCAAGTGGTTACAGGTAGCCAGTGTAGGGCAGTCCATATTGGGGAGGGGGGTCTATATAAAGTACAACACTTACAGTCCAAGTCTCCAGGATGTGTGCAATCTCGGCTGAAAAAGGGGCCAGTCTGGGTGCAGGTTTTTGTTTCAGCCCAAAACTGAGACAGCTGATTCTACTTATCCATGTCTTGATTGAAGACCACAATTAGTTAATCAGTCGAACCAGGTGTCATAGTGCTGGACTAAAGAAAAAACCTGCACCCACACTGGCCCTTTTCAGATGAGATTGGATACCCCTGGACTATACTGTACCAACAGGGCTAACGAAATTACACTACAGGGTTCTGGTAATTCAGACAGCTAGCTGGCTCATCAAAGTGTAACATACCACATAACTGAACACAAAACAGCTAACTGAATATGACCTAACAATGGCTCCTCCATGTAAAAGTGAATTTGTTGTTTGTGATCAGTATGTTGTATAGCATTACCATCAGCTGTTTATGAGGAGAGTATGTTGTACAGAAAAATCTAGATGTTGCATTTGTTCCACCTCTACAACATTAGTTATATCAGTGTAATATGGAGCCGAATAACTATGTAGTTGAGCATAGTGAAAGTCTTTGCTCAAATATTTGTGCAAGGTGGAAATCAACACACCCTCAAATAACCCAGCCAGTAGATTACGCTTAATAACCTATAATCATGTGACCGTCAACTCTCTTTCGTAATGGTAGTATTTTGCGCCATGAACGGCAAACTCAGAAGCAAATGCTTTTAGCAACCTTCAGCTACTCAGATTCGAGACATGAGAAAACATATAACAGGTTGAGCGAAAACAGACATGGTACACGAAACCAAAGGTTCTAAAACAAATGACGTTGACCGGTGTTCACTGAACCGAATACCCCGTTGGCTGGCCTCTCTTGCGTTAACACCAGCTTCTAACAGTTAACGACAACAATCAAATCACAAAAACGAATTATAGATTCTGCACACCGTACTTTACGCCAGCTACAACTCGTTTTTAGACCAAGACCAAAAACAAAACACAATATGACAAACATTTTCTAGCTAGACAAAATAAAATGTCAGTAGCAGGTGACAAATAGGTCGCTTTCGTGGACTGTGCTGACAGTTTTGCTAGTTAGCTAGCAAGTTACAACTTTGAAGCTGCAGCTACAAGCAGCGAGCAACACTTCGCTGCACAATACAGGTAGCCGGGTAGGTAGGTAACATTAGCTAACCAACTAAACCTAATGTCCATGGCTAAATATTCAGAGGTAACGTTTAGGAACTACTTACACATTTGGAGAGGGAGTCAAATTGACATCTTCCGCAGCATCATAAAATTCTTCTGTGTCACTATCTGACGCCATTTAGCTAGCTACTGCTAGATAGTTAGCTAAATAGCAGGCTGCTATCCTACATGCAATAACCACCGAGTAAGCCGAGTAACGTTAATTTCGTAGAAACTATCTAGAAAGTCACACAGCAAACACTACGTAAAATAAAAAATATATAACGTTACTTAGCCGGCCAGCTATCTATATTGATGTTGTTGCCTCTTCCACCCTTCTTAAAAGAAGGGAGAGGCCTCTCAGAACTGGAGATTCCAGTCAATGAAACGTAGCTGGCTAGCTTTTGAAATCTACACTCACCAAAAATGACAGTTCAGATCGGCACTATTTCTCAGTTGACCGTGCGCGACAACAAAACAACGGTCCACTATAATGCGATTACTTTTTTAAACAGACTACTAAGTTTTAACACAGTACACATAAATTAGTAACAAAAATCTGACAGGAGAGAGGGAAGGGCAGCTAGCTAGCTAACCTGCCTACAGTATTTTTTTCCCAACGAATAACAAAATCACACTAGCTAATCTCGCGAGACTGGTAAACAAGGGTATCGTTCAAAGCAACTTATACTACAGAATATGGACCCACCAGATAGTTAATTCTATGGGTGAAGGTTACGTTTAAAGAAAGTAAAAGTTAGGTCTGCATAATCTTTGGTGCTACATTAACGTACAGTGTCCTCCAAAACACAGAAGGCTTTATAAAATAATCAGTGCAGGTAAACATATTGGAAAATATATCATTTTAATACTGATACAGTTGCTCGGTGAAAAAGTATTTTTAATGATACACACGCACATATTTATTTTTTTCAAAAATATATGCAAAAATTATTCACCTTAGTTTGTACACCCTCCCTTCACAAAGAAAACACTACTGACTCGTCTTGTGTAGTATTCTATCAGACTGGTGAACATATACGGCTCGGATTTTTGCCCATTCTTCCAAAATGAATCTTTGAAGATCGTTCAGATCCTAGTCTATGCTTGAGGACTTCCCGCACCAAAGAACACATTTCCAGTTACGGTCAAGTCTGAGATGAGACTGAGATGGACATTGCAAAACAGTAATTTTGTGGTCAGTTAATTCTGAGGTATGCTCATAGTCTCACTGAAAGATCCATTTGCGTGCAAGTTAGAGGTTCCTGGGAGGGGATACCAGGTTTTTGTCCAAAATGTCAATGTACTTGCCAGAGTTCATGACATTTATTTTAAAATATATATGCTGTATATCCTATATCTATTTTCTTTGGTTTTCATCACTGCCTGCTAACAAAAATTAATGGTTTTACATTGACAAATGTATGATGTGGAAATAAAGACTAAAATAAGTTTCAAACTGCTTGTCAAAAAGAGTTTTATGTTGGTTTTCAAACTTGATTTTCAATCGCCAAAGTGAAATAAGGTGAAACAGCATTATATTTTAGGTAAAAGTGAACAATTAAACATGTTTTCAATCACTTTACATGGTGAAGATTTTTGTTGGAACAAAACCTGAGCACATGTATAATGCAGGTTTATCTGTTCACTATTCAGAGATCTAGAGTAAGAAACAACATTTTCAATTAATCAATAATTTCTTTGTAAAGATCTGTATGATGTTTGAGGTCCTTCTGTCATTCAGGAATTCTGTTCTTTGTCATCTCTCAGTGGCCTTCGTAGACCTCACAATTTGTATCTATGCTTACATAACCAGCTGAAATTCCTGTGATTCACTTGTTTGTTGGGACCATAAACCCCTGTGTTCCAGGGCAACAGGACTCAATAACAAACATTAAGTTCCAAAGGAGCAAAATGACCTCACAGGGGTCAGGAACTGGGATCACATCTGTGACAATTCCATCTGCTCTCTCTTTTTCACATTCCCTCTCACTGAGCCTAAAGTGCACATGTGACACCATTTAAAACTGCTTCAAAATGAGATCGCTTTCCATATTCAAATTATGATCAAAATGAATGGTGCTGTGAAGTTATGGTTATGATAAATATCTGAATAGTGACATTACCTATAGACTGTATGATAAATTAGTTTATGATAAAACTAATGTATCAAATCAATTAGTTAACTTTTGTAACTCTTGTACTGAAGACAGGTAGTTTAAAGCTTGTAAAATATCTGTCTACAGCAAGTAGCTATTGGAGTATAACTAGAGGCAAGCCAACTGCAGTATATTTGATCAACTTTAGTCAGGAAGTAGAAGGATGTAGAAGTCATTAACATATAGTGGCTTTTCCCCCTTTTTCAACATTGTAATTTTTGTAGCCATCAGCAGGAAAAGGCTTTTCTCCACCGAGTCAGAGAGCTGCAGGGTGCTAAATGAGGGTGATTTGAACTTCTATAATACATAAACATTGTACCAGAAAATGTACTGTATGTGCAGAATGTGCTGTGCTTTCAGAATGTACTGTTTACAAATGAAAGGTATGATCTGTTCTACAGACCACTCAAATTCAACTTTAAGAAAATTTTCAATTACATTGTATCTACGATTTGTGGAATGTGAAAAGTTTGCCCAAACTTTCTTGCCATGGATTCTGAATGAGTATAAAAAATGTAGCTTCAGACCCTTCCTGTGTGATTATCTTTGATTATTAGCTGTTCCTGTGCAACTAATCTGCCGATTCAGGAAGTAACCACTGGCACTCTGTGTTCTGGTAATCCCGGTAAAGAGCACTGGTGTGTACTGTAAATAGTTGTGATTAGTCCCTGAGAATATCTCTATCTTGTGAGTCAGGTGCAATCAGACTGATGTGCTGGAGAGAAGGCTCTATCTACATTCCATACACATAGCTCCCTATTTTGTTACAGTTACTAAGAAAGTAGCTACTAAACTAGCTAGGTTAGGCTAGCTACAGTTAGGGTACTGTCATTTTCTGTATTCCCTGATAAAATACGTTATTTAAAAAAAAATGTTTTTTACTCAGGTTTGATTTAATTAATTCAAAACCAGCCTGGATTTGATATATCACTGAAACAAGCATCTGCTTTTAGTTATGTTATAGATAACTTCCATAGAGGTTTGTTTGCAGCTGGAAGGTGTGAGCAGTAAGAAAAATATGTATTTTTCTTAGATGTATAAAAGGATGAAGTGACGTTCTCTATTCTATCACCTCTGAGAGAAAGTAACACTTCAGCCGGAAGCTCAGTTTTCCAGTCTCTTCAGTCTCCTGAATGCCACAGAATATTATTTAATTTGGGTTTTCTATTTTTTTCCCAGTATATGTGTGTTGGAAAAGCCTGTCTATAGGGGCAAACATTGGAAATTAGCACATGCTATATAATATAAGATGTGATACATTGGATGGGATTTTTGCTTCACAATAATCTATGTTCAAGTGCATCTGTCCCCATCAAATAAACATTAAATAAATACATTCCTCCACTTGAATCCTGAATGAGACTGTCCCCAACCCACTGGGCTTGTTGGCTCGTTAAAATTCAGATCTCCATTGGCCATCAAATAGATCAGTTTCTCGAAATGAATGAGTGGGACATTTAAGCACACAGTTTGGCATGATTAACCATCAAATATTGCCTTTACCATCTGTTGACAGGCCCAAACCAACTGATGGCTGATTTCAGTCAGAACACCTTTTTAATCCATTATGATCAAGTGAATGTTGACAAAGTCAAATGCCTTGACTTCTTCCTCCTGAAAATCCCCTGAAAGAGTTTGATTATTTGTAACATCTGTAATCAACAGCTGGTAGTCATTTTGTTCAATGAATGCCATTCTTGGTATAAAGCCAGTAAATCTAATTAGATACTGCCTTTTTATATATATTAGTTCTAGGGTTTTTTAAACATTTTCTGATCAAAACATCCTCCCACAGTCCCACTAGACAATCCTGATTGTGCCTCGTGTGAAACTGTACAGAATGCTAATTGCACAGTATGTATGTAATTCCAATTTTGGCCACTTGAGGCCACTACGGTACTAAAATAAGTTTAAATAAGTCCAGCTATTTCACTGTGTAACAATCGCTCTTTGCACTAAACCTAATATAACCCAAATGCAGTTTTCTACATGATCTTGTGAAGTGTGCCCCAACAGACTTACCACCACAAATTATTGACATTTTCAAGTAACATCAAAATCGCCTTTGGTTTTGAATGCTTTTTTGAAGATTCTGTCTATTCAAAAACACCATACTGACCAAACAGCTAATCAGTTAGTGTCACAAATCAACAGTGTTTCCACTTAAATAACACGTGAATCAAGAACTCAATTATATAACAAATATTTTCGTTGGCAGTGTGTGGGTATCTAATTTTTTATAAAACTGAACCAAGTGATATTATATACAAATGAGTAATAATGAATAATTTAATATTTAATCTACAGTAGACATGAACTCTGTGATTCATGCTTACTGTTTACAAATAATACAGCAAAAAATGTAAATAAATATAAACTAATAAAAACAATATATTTTCAGTGCCCAACATGGCTCTATGTGCAAGTCTACCCCCTTGTGATTAGATTGATTGTGATTCCTTCGACTGAACTCCTTTTGAGACAGAACTACAAACCACTCATTCGACGGCAGAATTGTACTCAGATTGACAAATAAAAAATGTCCCTATATACAGAATGCAAAGTGAAATAGATGAAAATTAATGTATGGATTGACAGCAGCCTATATACCGATGAAAAAGTGGAACATGCAGTTATAAAAAAAAAGAGTCGTGTAACAGACCAGGAATTTTATGTTGCTCAAACATTGAGGCAACACAATAGTTGGATGACTATCTTGCAACTGTAGCGCTCATATTCCAAACATGCGCATTCAGTGTCGATCTGAAACGGAAATCCTGGCTGTTCCGTTGATTGTCGTGGGATATCACCATTGAACAGCGCTGTTGCCGGAGATTCCTTTTCCATACAACCAATATAAATGGGTGTCGGAGGCGGGTCTTAACTGCGGTTTCAGACAGGAATAGTGGAGACTTAAGGGAGGAAAACAACAGCAACTCCGACAGTGGCAGGTAGGAATCTGGCATTTAAAGTGATATTTGTGCCGCCCAAAATACAATGAAAGACGTATATACACAACATACACTAAGACTGAACTAAGAGAACAGCGTAAGGAATGTATACTCTATCTACCTCGCTGGCTATATGTTGTCGTTTCAACAAAACGGTTCCCCCCGGCGAAGTTGATACCATTTGACATGCTGTTCTGGCAAGCTGTCGCATGTAGTTTTATTGAAATGTGTCAGAAAGGTAAAAGGTCAGCCTAGGAAATCTCTTTTTAAGTCTAACACTTAAACGAAACGAGCAAGTAATGCGAGGTGGCTTGCACCACCGTTGGAATTTATTGGTTATATTTGTGTAAGGTTAACTTTTTTAGGAAGTTGCAGCGCGTTGCGCCAGCTGAGCTCGTTTCATTCACGGCTGAATGAGTGTTCGATGGATGGAAGCATTGAATTGATTCGAACGGTAATGAAGTGCACGTATTCAAGGTCCTGAATTTCATTTGACACACTGAGAACAATTTAACCCTTATTTTACACTCAAATGTAGTTTTGGTATGGACATTATCGTGGCGTAGGCTAATAAAATTATTTGTGCCTGAAAACACAA
This sequence comes from Anguilla anguilla, assembly GCF_013347855.1. NCBI lineage: Eukaryota > Metazoa > Chordata > Actinopteri > Anguilliformes > Anguillidae > Anguilla > Anguilla anguilla. Next base: position 10,926,413 of record NC_049203.1, read on the forward strand.
GCACAACGATGGCAGGATATCATGTGGCGATTTTGTGATTTGGCTCTAATGCTAAGTAAGTAGGTTAATAAAAATTAAGCTCGAACAGGCATTGACATTAGGATGTTTTTCACGGTCTTTCTACCTTAACATTAAAAGATGCCCGTGTGATTTGGTATCAGGCTTCCCCGTGTTTTTTCAATCTGTGGGCAGTAACATCTCTACGGTAGTCTTGAAATCCTTGCCGTACTTCCTCTGCTGCTATCTGCCTGGTATTGTGCACCCACTCCCAATGCAGATAGTGGGTGTGACAGGTGTATGGTTGAAAATACAAATAATGTTTGCAGTGCTACCACTGATTTATTTTAATCTGCATAATTAAAGCATCGTTTGTACGCAAAATCAAACAAATGACCGTGGACATCCTGGCACAGCCCATTGCTTTTTGACTACACGTTATTCGGGGTATTACACTTACTTTTGAAATTGGTCTTTAAAGGTTCTCACATTTTACTTTCCGTTCGGTTTTATTGGATCATCAGTTTATTTTCTCGTGTGGCTGTTTTTTTTATTAGCACAAGCTAATAACGTCCTATAGATTTTTGCAATAGAACAGTTTTTCTTTCTTGTATTCGGGACTGATGCGTCCCTGCCATATCTCCAGTTGAGCATGTCATTTAGAAATGTGTGGTATAATTCATCCAAAGAGACATTTTAAGATGCATATATTCATGACTTGTAAGTGCAGTGGGTCTGTGATTCTCTTCATAGGTCCACTCCCTTTGGTGTCTGAATGATCGTGGGTTTTTGCCTTGACCTGCTCAGTTTCACGCTGACACTGTCAGTGTTCAGCATAGTCTTGCGAACTTGCTGCTTCCCAGAGGAACAGATTAGGCGCGTCTTTTTTTGTTTCGGAATGTTCCCGAGGGCCTTCCATCAAGATAGCCTTTTGTATTATCTCTCGCGCTCTTCGGTGTTAGTTGCGTCAGTTCTGAACATTTTCGATTGAAAGACCGTAGCCAAAGACAGTGCTACCACATATCCGTGGAGGTGGGGCACGTGAGGGAGAAATACCATTGAATAGTTACCCTGTCACGCTAGCAAACCCAAAATGCTTTTAGGAGGTACCTAAAGTAGTTTCACAGACAGGCATCTGAAATAGTGTCAGTCATGCATGAGCTATCCAAGCATAGCTGCCATAGGTATGGATGTTTATGTCTTGAGCCACGCTAGAAAGCTAGGACCCCTAAAATTTCATAGTCAATAGGCTGGATGACTAAATGATGCAGTGACCGACACATTACATTTAAATGCGGTTGGAATGAATTGAAACTACTAGGGTTACTGATGGAGTCCTAACCTCTAGTCTCCATCTTGGCTAGCTCAGAAACATACACATCTAACACTACAGCTATTGAATGTGCTGGCTCAGCCTAACCACTTTTCCATATGTGCTGCATTTGTAAGAATATCAGAATTGTCAAAACTATCTAGTTGTTGCTGACAAGCATCACACGAGCACAAGCATCACACAGGTAAGAGCACTAACAACCTGGCTATGAGCCTAGCACTGTGTGCGAGCTAGCAGTCTAACTGATAAATAACTGAATTTATGTCTGCTAGTAAGGCATTAACATTTATCTGTCCTGGCTAGTTTAGTCACTGATCTGAAATGTAATGTTCATTGCATAAACCATAATATTCATTGAGGAGCCAGTAATCTTTTGTGATGACCGGGAGCCAGTTTTTATGTTTGAATTATTGTGTGTGGTAGAGGATAGATCTAAATCCCCTGATTCATCCTTTCATTACTGTAGTGAATGATATTGCAACATTTGGGTAATCTTGATGCCAGTTGAAGCCAGTGAATGTGCATTATGAAGTATCTGAGTAAAGACGTTGTTGCTGGTCGCTAATGTTACATAGATTGATATTAGTTGGCCCCTTGCATTTGAAATACCTTGGTTAATGTACAATAATATTAAGCTCTAAAAAACAATAACAACCCAAAAAAGGAAAATAAAGTTTTGACCAAAACAGTAATGGTACAAGCTTACATTCTACCATGTAACAGCTCTGATTTGTGGTGCGACAGAACTGGCAATGTTTCCAGGATTGGTTTTTTTTGTTGACAGCCTGACCCGGGCCTCAGAATGAACAGCTGATGGTGGCAGTTCATCCGTCAGCTTCCTTCCTGACGCGTTCTGTCAACCGTGGCGCTATTGATTGACACGGAGGCTTTCTGCTGTCTGACCAAGAAACAAATCTTCAGGGGAAATTTCGGTCGGTGTCGCAGACCTGCCCCGTACTGATGTGACAAATTTGCCGTCCTCACCAGGGATTGCTTTTTTTTTTTTTTTACGCGGCCACAGGGTAATGTGTTTTTGGAGAATGGTTCATGTGGCACTGCGGAAGAAGAGATTAGTTTTTTCCATTTACAATCCCTGCTATTGTTCTTATTCTTTTACAAGAAGGTAATACGCTGACAACAGAGCTTAATCGCTTATCCATGAAATGGAGATATTGAAATAAAAGAATTACAGGAAGTCATTTGCATGTCCATTAGAAACATGCTAATTCGGCTTGGCTGAATCTTACTTAGCCTGGCAGAATCAGCCTAGCTGGTGTACTCTGTTTCGCTGACTGTCCCTTGCTGATGAACCCTTGCTATGAGCTCATTGAACAAAGAAAGAAACCAAGGTTTGTGATGATGGTGGATCTTGAACGTGTCACCAAAGTCTCCCATTTTGTGCACTGAAAGGGAGCTGTTAGGAGGGAGAATAAGGTCTTGTCTGTGATGGTAGAGCTGTCTACTGGCCCACTGGCCGAAGGCGTGGTACCAATCTGTACCAGGCACAGCAGAACAGCCCGTTTGTCACAGTCCATCGTCAGCTCCTTTGCTTTAAAATTCCCCGCTGTGGCTTTTCACTTTTAGATTTTCGTATGTCTACACAGGCTTCAATATGGTGTAGGACAGAGGTGTGCAATCAGTACCAATTACCCCAGAGGTATTTCAGAGGGTTATAGGGGGAGCTTTGGATCAAAGTAATTATGCGATATATGATATTATCATAAATGATACCGCTGAGAAGTGAGATTTTTGTACAGAGACATCTCATTTAAGGCCTGGGGCTGCACCGGGTACAGTTACAGAATAAGGCTGAAAGCCGGTCGTGTGGGATAATATCTCTCCCATGAGAATGACTCCATCCCATTAACGGCATATGACATGCTGTGACACACTGCAGTTAAATGGCATTCAGTACATCTTAGTAAAAAAAAAAAAAAAAAGTAGTAGCCTACTTTTCAGTGAAATCCCATCATCCTGTAATTATGTTAAAGTAAAGTACATCTCAATGATCAAACGTCCCTTTGCTTGCAATGCGTATTAAAAAGACTGGTAAAATCCTTCCTGTAACGAAAATGTAACACTTACACTTAGCTACATGTAGTTTTAATAGCAAGTAGTAGTAAGTGGTAGTTTCACGTTGATTTATTTGTATTGTAAAAATTCAATCTGCTGAATATTCACAGATTCATTATTTAACCAACATAATTCTGAAGTGTCTAAGAATCTGTATGGCTACTACATACTGCTAAGCAAAACACTACAATCAGGTCTCTTTTCCCTGTACCAGCACAAATGACTTTTCTCAAACAACTCTCTTAGCTAATTAAATCTGTTTTGCATCACTGTCTTTTGTCATGCGACTTGAACAAAATTATGATGAATTGCAACACCCCCCTCCTTCTTTTTGGGCGCCTGTTTTCCTGTCAGGTAATGCACAGAAAGCTCTAGATGGAGGACTGGATGGGTGTACCGGGAACTCCTTATCCCACATTGTTTACTTTTTAAAGGATGGCTTGTGTAATGTAATGGTGTCACTAACAGGGCCAGGGACTTGACATTATTATTATCTATATTTATTTTAGGAATGTAGCATGTGCATGACACCCATTATCTCCCATCATTCTCCCTGCTGTAAAAAAAAAACCGAGAGCAGAACATTTTGTGCATATTTCCTCTGCTTTTACTTTATTCAGGCTGCTAGAAATGCGCAGAGGGTAACGGGTGGAGAGGGGGTCACGGCTGAGAAATCGCCACGAAATCGCCACGGCGGGCATCGAACCTCCTCCCGCGCTGGGAAATGGCGTATGGCTCGATAGTCTGAGAGTCGGTCGCTGTCCGGACCGCACCGTTCGTCTCGTCCATGGTCCCCAACTCCCCTTTCAGCCGCACGTTTCCCTGCCCAGACTCAGAGATTATGGTTCAGCTGCGTCGCCAGCAGACGTTCGTCCGGAAAAGCGCCCGACTCTGTCAAAGGCCTGTTGATCGTTCATCCCTCATCTCTGCCTGGTTCCCTCCTTCCCTGGGCCGTGGTGTAGATTGTGTCGTGAAGCCGGTTTACTTCCCTCTTACTGAATTTTGATTTGTTTTCGGCCCCAAAATGGTTTTCAGAGGATTTGCACTTATGCACCAATAGGATGCGAGGGCTCATTTGTTTGTGTTCGGATCAGGATGGAGCCTCGATTGCGGTGTGAAGCCTGAAGGAATTGGATGCGGTTGATTTATGGGCCCTCTCTCTCGGAGGGGGATTTACAGACAGATTCTGAAGCAAACGTTTTCCATTTTGATTTCTGCATTTGATTTCAATGCCTTAGTTACAAGGGTAGAAATGGAATGAAATGGCAGTATTTATGGATATGAGGTCAGACCTCTGTTTAAATATTTTCCACATTTCTGACAATGGGTCATCTTGGTATGAATCTTGGCCGAGTGCCACAGTACAGTTCTCTGAATTTGAAATTTTATTGTCTGATGTTAAAGTGAATTGCGTTCAGTTGCTGTCTGAAATGTCCAATGGTCCAAATGGTGGAAGAACATTTCGCTTTTACAATACCATAAATATGATTTCACAATGCAATGTGGGGAAACTGCAGGCCATTTTAGTTGCATACCAGTTGCATTTCTGAACCCTGCAGGGGCAATGCAATGATCTGTTGGGAGGTTAACAGAAGACTAATCAATCAGCAGAAAAAATGAATTGATGTGCAACTGCTCCCAATTTCTGAAAGTGTTCGGATAAGCTACGGTGGGTCAGGCGCTGCCCTGGGAATTTGCTGGAGTGGCCCTAGATTAATTACCCTGTGTGTTGCATTTGAGCTGTAACCTCATGCTTAATTTCGACATTAGATTTGCCGTCCATGCATATTTAAAAATAATTAATAAATTGTAACCCGTGACGACCACAATAAAGGGTCATTATCTGGCTAGATATTTGCAGAATTGATTTTCTTGTTGCTTAGCTACGGTGAACCTCTATCTCTCTCTTTTTTTGTTTTTTGTTGCAATGCTCACATCTGGCGGAGACGTGTCACTCGGGGCATCTACACCAATCAAAGGAAACTGGCAAAGAGAAAAACAGCAAACTCTTGTACCCTCAAAATAAAACGCAACTCATTCCTGGTGTACGGGAATGAGGTCATGCGGCTTCTTCTCAGCTTTTCAAGAAGCCCCTTACAAGTCATCTTCCCGAGTGAGAACAGGAGCTCAAACTTCATAGAGGGTTTGACAGCTTACTTTATAAAATGATGCAGAGCTGCCCGATAAGGGCCTAAAATTAGAACGTTCGTTTTGCCATGTGCCGTCTGCGTGTCTGTCTGTTCTTTTTCCGAACATGTTTGTTTGTGCCTGCGCTGAGTAGATCCTCGCAGGGCCATCCCCCCCCCTCCTGCCCCCCCCCCCCAACACCCCCTCTATGGGCTGACAGCATGCTTTTAAATAACTTTGTGTGTCAGGATCCGGGCTGTAAACCTGTCACGGGGGTATGCCGAGCTCTGTGCTTGGGCCCCGAGACCCTCTGCGGAGCCGCGGCCAGGGAGCCCTGCGCGCTCCTGATTTGCTGCCGTCATTCAGACGTGGGAAGCGCTGCCGCCGTCGTGGCCTACGTCACGATCTGGCACATAAATCCCAACCGGAAAAATTAGTCTTTGGCTCTTTACAGCCAAGGTGATTCGGCCCCATTTCGATTTCTGTCTGAAAGGTTTTGAATTTCGAGCGATAAGTTGTGCGGCTTTCCTTCCTTGAAAATTAAATACACACAACAACAAACCAAAGAAATGGCGGGGCTGTATTCTACTGAGCCGGTAGATTTTGACAATACTCAGAATTTTTATTTATTTTTATTTTTTTGTACTGCTGGAAGTTTACCATATTTTAAATGTACATTTTAAAATGCACAACCACAACGACACAGGTGTCTCTCTTACTTCAGGTTGTAGCGCGTGGCAGTGCTCTCAGTGAAACAGCAGACTTAGTGTGGACTTTGTGAGGAGTAGCACAGCTGCTCAGGCCTGCACCACTGCTGGAGCCCAGGGAGCGTTTGGATATGAGTTTTATGTTTTCTTCCTGACGTTCCTTTCCTTCAAGAGGGCGACCCCAAAAATGCCCGGTGAAATATGAATGCTCACACCGTGTGGCGTTTGGTTCTTATTTATGAAAGGGGTGGGAGCAATCACGTTCCTTCACTCCCTTGTTTTCCCCCCCTCCCACCAAGGGTGTACAATCCCACAATGCAATGCTCCGCGCGAAAAAGAGAGACTGGCGTCAGTGCGCTGCTATACTGAGCAGAGGTTGCTATGGGGTAGCTCTTCCTTGTATAGGTTGTGAGAGACATTCAGTTCCGTTTTGGTACTTTCCCTGTGTATCCTCCATTGCAGAACACCTGTTGAGTTCACTTGTTGCACATCGCAAATCTCATCGCAAAATAGCTCACTCGAACGATGGAAGCAAGGAAAGGGAATTCGTTCGAGTGTATCTGAATGCAACCCAGGTGTTTGGATCCATCGCTGAAAGGGACAGTCATAACTGGGGAACCGTGTGAGTGTGTCGAACTTAGAGCTCAGCTACTGCAGCCTAATCTCGCTTCTGTTTAAGGCACTCTAAATCATGACTGTTTTTCTCAATAACTGCCAAGTTGGCTTGGAACTGCAAACTACGAGGGGGAAAAATAAATTAGTTGGGGGGGGGGGGGGGGGGAAAGGATCATGAAGCAGAGCATTTGCCAAGGGCCAAGAGCATATCTGGGTCTTATGTGATGGAAGTACAAGCTTCACTGCCATACCAGTAAGCTGTGAAAAGCTCCATTAAATTTTGGGAAGTAATTTTGGAGCATAGCACCACAGCTTGTTATAGACACATGCTCACACCACCATGATGTAATGAGCAAAAAATAAACGCTGAGCCATTTCATTCCACTGGTGCCTTTGAGTAACAATCCTGGTCAGTGTTGGAGGATTCTGGTTTGCCCTTTGGGATTTCACATTGATTGTGACTTCATTGCAGTCACATGAGGACAAAGATTTTCTGTTTAGCACGAAGCAGCCACTTTATTGGCTTTAAAGTTTGATTACACACAGACACACACACGATTACACACACTACAATTCACATGTAGTTGAAGTACACATTCTCAGCTTTTATTAAAGGGTATTTTTATACGTTTTGGTTTCACCATGTAGAAATTACACCTTTTATACATAACCCCCTATTTCAGGGCGCCATAACGCTTGGGACAAATGGCTTCACTGGTGTTTCTGATTAGTCAGGTAGCTTCTTCAGTGCAAGTATAAGAGAGCTTTCAGTACCTAGTCTTGATTCTAGGATTTTATCGCCTTTTGGAGTCTGTTATTGCCATTTGTCAGCAGAAGGAACAGAGTTGTACCAGTGAAAGTCAAGAAAGCCTTTATGAGGCTGAGAAATATGAAAAAAAAAAAACAGTCAGGGACATAGGACGAACCTTAGGCTTACCAAAATCAACTGTTTGGAACATCATTAAGAATGAGTGGGTCAGCTCAGTAATCACAAAGGGCCTATACTCTATCTGTGTAGGTTAATGGCTTTCTAATTGTGATTGAGCTTCTGCAGATTCAATTTGAAAAGACTGCAGGACTATGTTGTTTCTGGGCAGTTATTCTTTCAGGTCTAACGTTGGTGGACCCATTGTCCTCAATGGGAAGTGTGTTGGTTCTGACGGCCTTCGAAAATATTTTGCTCATTGAAAGTCTTGGAAGAGCATTGGAAATGTGGCACAACGCCATGACAATCTCAGAAACTGTTAAATCGAGAACCCTGGTTCAACTTGTAAACCTTTTGCACATACTGAAGGGATGAGAGCTTTGCCGTGGCACATTGGTGAAAAATTCACAATACGGACAAAGTAACATCAATTGAAACATGGCTGACTGTTGGCAGGTTTCTGCTCATCACGACCGCACCATTCTCTAGGAGTAGCTCTGGAGTAGCTCTGGAGTAGCACAGCTGCACCTCGTTTTGGGGTTGATGGTTATCATGCTTGAGATGCCCAGCTGCTTACACCCTCGGTGGTCCAGCCCCGGAGAGCTGTTGATGGCTGCGGTGCGGGCCATCAACGATGCCTCAGTTACTCCCTAAAGAAGAGATGACTGCTCCTGTGAGGCCTTCCTGAATGACACTGAACGAACGTTGGCTTTTAGACCCTCCCACCTTCTCTGCCCAGCATGGCTTTAGCCGCCCGAGTCCTGAAATGTACCTTGAAGGTTCAGTGGACCGCAAACCTTTCCTTAAACCTTTCAAAGGCTTGGCTGCAATTATACTCCAGCTGATTTCCAGTCGAGTCATCGCTTCAAAACACCGGGCCCAGGAATAGACAGATGGCAGAGAGGCAACCGACAAATTAAGAACACGGAATAAAAATAGAAGTGCCATATGGCCTCTGCATTCCACAGATTGAAGGCCATCTCAAAAAAAAAACAGTGTGACAAAGGATGGTTAGGTGTCCTGGATCATGTGGTCATTCACATTTGCATTTTCGTTGCTTATTTTCGGCATGCTGTTGGAAACGCAGCCTACTTTCCTACTGTTGAATTGGTAAGTTTGAGTGTCAACCTGGTCAGGTTACCATACCACAAGGTTAGGAGCATGAAGAGTATGGCTCAGAGATTTGCTAATGGCTGCTTTTGCTGGACTTTTTGAGACGTACTCTCTGGTGGTGAGGTCAGCTTTTCTATTTTTCTGGAGCGGTGAGGGAAATGTGTCCTGCTTGGCCAAACTGTAAATTCAAATCGGTCGTCTGATTGGCGTAGTTGGAAAAGTACCGGGCAGCACTGGATTTGACCTGCAAACGAGTGCATTGAGATTTGATCTTCCTGGCAGGCCTTCTGTCTCTGCTCCTGTAGCCAGGTATGGAGAACAGGGCTAAAGCTGTTTGAAGCTGCTAAGCTGTTTGTTTTTCCCGATCTCCTCCTGAGGAGGTGGAATTCCATGCTCTCTGCACTCCTTCCAGCCCCCTATCATTGCCGTTTCATCATTACGGTCATTTATCATCATTATCATCAGCATCACCATAGTCATTGTCATGGCCACCACCACCACCGCAATAATCTTCATAATCATCACCATTGCCATCACACATTTCTAATCAGCTTGGGATCAGAGACTTTTCAAATTTGTCTTGAGGTGGTGATAACATTATAGCCTTTAGAAAAAATGTAATACATTTTGAAAAACAGGTTTTTTCGCAGAAACTTTCAATATTTAAATCACTGTTAACTCGGTTACCTTTGATTTTGAGGAGAACATAGTACAATAAAATGATATAAGAACCATTTATTCATGACCTATGGTAATGTAGATATGGCAAGTTAAAGTCATGGAGTTTCGATTAAATTTTGGTTCCAGGGGTTTCTTATAAGGCCAAATACGCATGTCTCAAATCTCTTTAAAATCTGTGATGATGCAGTCCAAAAGTGTGTTGAATTGACCCGGACTTACTTAAACTTTTAATAAAGCTTTAACCATTTTTCCCACTTTACTGGCGCTCACCAGCTAGGCTTTGCATTCCCTTTTGAGCTGTCACAGCCTCAAAGTATAAGCATTACCTATTCTGAAATACTGGTCACGTTTGAGGGTTTGTGTACGTTCTAGGAGAGAGAATGCTGCAGTTATGTTGGTTCATTTGGGCTCAGTTCCATGTCTTTGTGTTCTTGTATTCTGTTGCAGAAGAAAGCTTGTACGAGGTTTATAGCGCATGAAGTACAGATCAGGGGAAAGCAGGGTTTTTAAGGCGACTTGCCTCACTGCTGCGTGCTCTGTGAATTTAAACTGTGGCTACCGGACGTTTTCCGAAAGACAATTTTTCTGACAGCGTGATGAAAATTGGACAGTAGTTCCTCTGCTGAGGGACCGCATAAATATATTGTGGTATATATTGAGATTTTGTCAAGGAAATCTGGCAGGTTGCAATGAATGAGCCAAGTGGAGATTGTTTAGCGTACACCTGCCTCCGGCAGTTTGTCACGCAATTACCCCTGTGCGTCTGTCATTCCCTGAACAATGTAATTGAAAAGTTAATATAGGTTTCGAAGAACCGTGAGTAAATGATTTCCTAAAATAATTTTTATAATGTTAAGGCATATGAGGCAAGGAGGCTGTAAGTGGTATTTTTTTAACCACAAGGTTAGCTTTTTGAAGAATGCTATAGCCAATGAGGGTGCAATTGGGGACACACCTGCATTGTTATAGGCAAGCAGATGTCATTGTTAAGATGAATTTCTCCCCCAGGCAGTGCTAGCCCTCCTGTAGTACAGCGAGGTTTGTACCCTGTAAATACTGAATGAGAACGCTCAGGCCCAACAGCTTCTTCCCTTTATGGTCATTTCTACAACAAGTCTGTAGCTAGCATACCTGCCATTGCACATGCTCAGTGTAATTTCGGATTGGAAAGGGCCTCATGAACAATGTCAGTTTTTTTTCACTTCTTAATGTAGAACAGCATTTCTCTAAGTCCACCTTTACCTTTTATATTCCTCGTGACAAGATACCTTATTGCCTCTCATGGGGAAATTTGCTTTGGACATAAAATTCTTAGAAAGCAACTGTTTACAGTAACAAGAAGTCACAGGGAAATACAATTCAAATACACAACACACCCTGATGAATGGTAAAAGATATTGCAGCCGTTAGATAAGAAAATAAGATAGGAGATGAGAGGCTTACTCTATGCAGGACTAAATTGGCCAGGGCTGTGGTCCTGTGTCTTTCTGTATTACAATGTAAGTTTACGGTGTAGCCTGTTAACTACAGTCAGAACGTACAAATAACTATGGTTCATTTAAATATGGGCTTTTTGTCTAGTTTCTCAGTTTTTGTTCACCACTGTTATGTATTCCTGTTGAAAGATGGGATTAAGTAGTTGTGTGGAGTTTATTCGTCTTTACTGTCTGCATGCAAGGAAATACCTAAAATGAATAGTATAATGCCATGGCTCTTCACTGCTGAAGTGGCGAGGTATAATTGCATCATATTCAGTCATTGTCAAGGGAGCCTAAATTAAGAAACGACCTCATGTTTGGCTGCACAACATAATCAGAAAAGCACAAACCCTTAAGGCACTTCATCAACACTCTCATTCCTATTAACAAAAACACGAAACAATGTCTGCTGAAGGATTAAAAATGTCAATAGAAATTGATCAGCATACCCAACAATATTAATATTTGAAAACAATGAGTGCAGTGTTCTATTCATCTTCTTTGATTAAAGCAAATCCATTTGGAGTTTCACATTGTTGATCCAAAATGCTTTGTCAAATTTTAATTCCGGTTAACTGAAGCATGGAACAGATTAATTTTAGAGTTTATCAGGCAAATAGATGTCTCATTGTTTTGTTAAAAGTGTTGTTTCCCATGTGCTACACTGGTTCATTGTTTGCAGTTTTACAGTGTTGGAAGCGATGCTTTGATTTAATGGCAAATCCTCATTCTTTGTTCTGGAAAAACTATATTCTGCTTTTGAATGAGACTACAGTTACGTTGGATTAGGGCAGAATTAGACACTATTTGTTAGTTCCTTTAGCCTAAAAAGGCATTTATTCTGACTTCATCTTGTACTCCGGACCAAGCTGAAACACAGAAATTGCAAAATGCATGCAGCAAATGGGTCCGACCACAATCATCTGAAAATACCCTCATCTGAGCGGACACAGCTGTAACAGTGGCACTGTTCTCAGCATCAATAGCATCATCATTACAAACACCGTTCTCAGTAATGCTTCCATAATCATAAAGTCATCATATCCACCGTCTGCCACAGCAATAGCAGATGATCGTAACTTCATATGATAACCGTAATCATAAATGCCCTCCACACCGTCCGTGCATTGTCATCTAATTAGGCTACTTTGCCAATGCATCGTCTATCCTCAGCTGTGCAAGCTAAGCAAATTCACTGCACATTTTGTGAACAAATCGTTCACTCTGATAGGCGTAGCCCCAGGAAGAAACGCAAAATCATTGTACATGGCTTGCCACTCCGAAGCTGCCATGGCTTTTATAACCACCTTGTTAACTTATTTATAATTTCTCAAAGCTTTTCCCCCTTTAATCCACAATTTGGAATGCCCTTTGTTCCCGCTAAGTGCATGATTTCAGCTGCCACTTCTTACCACACCACAGTGTGCACCTTTGGCTCAAACTGACATTAGTCCAAGTCAGACTCTTCCTTTACCACTCAACAGATTATCTGCATGCACTCGAATGACCAGCAGGGGTCGCTGGTGCACGATGAGACACTCATTCTGGCAGACTGAGACCCTCCCATCCCTGTGTGGCTGCCAGCCACCGGTGTCCCTGGCACAGTCTCGATTGGGGCCTATCCATGCGCTAGAACAGAGCCTTAACAGCATGTTTATATATTTATATATGTAAAACATATTGGTAATCCCTGTGAAGGTGGTCATTGTTTGGTGCCATAAATGAACTATAAAGTAATTTCATTGGACCATTTCTGTGTGTATGGACTGGGTAAGCTGCAAATGAATTGCCCTTCTTGGGATCAGTAAAGTGGTCTGAATCTGAGTCTGAATCTGAATCTAAGCATCCAAAGAAAAACCGGACGTTTATTCTCCTGAAAATGTCAGCCTTAGAAATGTTGCTCGCTAAAAGTATTTAAATTGGTTACTGTGAATAATGTGAAATTGAAATCCTTGCAGAGGACAGCCGCCATTTTGAAATGAAAGCGGGAACTGGTGTCCGGCCTAATGCGCGTTTCCCCTTTGCGTTTCAGAGGCGTGGTTTTGGGCGAGGGTATGGACCACCCTGTACACAGAGGGGAGATGATGTCCGTCGGACTCCACGACAGGTACTGTGCAATGTACGTCCCACCTCTTTTCCTTCTTACGTAGCGTTAACGCTGTGTGTATTTGACCGTGTCGTTTCGAGCGATGTGACATTTCTACATGTGTTTCATGCCATACTCTGTCAGTGTCATGGTTTGTGGACAGCAGAGAGGTCAGACTTTCTCTGTGCTTCTCCTGTGAAAGGAATGCTCAATATCTTCTAGAAAAAAATAGTTTTTAAACCCGTAGTATTAATTAGTGTGTGGTGTGAGTGTGTGTATTAGAAAAAATTAGGCTGGGGATATGCTTGAATGTACTGCTTAAGAAATGAGTTGTATCAAATAAATATTGTAAGGAGATGAGCTGGCTGACATTCCACCTGCTTTGGAGAATATTAGGGCTGGAAATTTGAAGTTGAAACGAAATAAACGCTAACCCCTGGTGGGACTGTGCAAAGCAATAAAGGCACGGAATGGCCACTGTGGTGAGCTTTGGGGTTTGAAGCAAGTGAGTATGAGCTGTAACAAAAGAATGCTGAATGAGTGTGGGTGAAACAAGGAAGTGAAGTTCAGTTTGAGCACAGGGGAACTGGGACTGCTTGCGTTAATTTTGTTCTGATTATTACAGGACTAAAAGCAGAACTGGTGGGGATACAAGCTGTCATGTGTCACGTTTGTGGCCAAAGGAGAAGGCTTTGAGTGCTGGACGGAAAGTCGAAAGCTTTGTTGTATTTCTCTGAAATCCTGATGGCTGGCGATATTGTGGGTATTTGTTCCGTAAGCAGCTTTGCGGTCCTCCCGCTTGTCTTCCTGTAAGGAGCGTGCGCTGTGTTTGTAGGCCTGTACCGCGGCTGGCATGTCTGGCAGAGACGTGACCGTCGGCGGGAGGCGGGGCTTAACCCGCTGATCGAAACCCCTCCCTCTGCGAAGGCCTATGTATTGCCACACTGAGTCACACTCAGTCACACCCCATCATTGTGTGCGCTGATTAATCAATGAGAACAGTAAATGAATCGATGTCATTTTCTAAGAAATTTTTTCTTTTTCTTTTTTTTGGTCATGGTGATTATCGCTGTGACAACGACGCTGCCCGAGGCGATGTAGCTAGATATAAATTCTTAAGGCAGTCTTGAGTTGTGAGCTCTGATCTAGAATATAGGTAAATAAATAAACTAACGTAAATGGATTAACTTTATTCTTTCAGCTTTTTGCCATGGGCAGTATCTTAAGGAGCCCATCTTCACAGGTTATGAAACCCTTCTGCTTGGCAACCTCATTCCCATTTGACAGCTAATAAAATAGAGGCTCTATTGGAACGCACAAAATGGCCGTGGCCTGATACCGCTGTGCTCTGTACAGCTTTGCTGGTTCTTTGTTCTTGGGCAGGTCACAGGGTAAAACTCGTGTTCTCTTGGCTATCGCCCTCACTGCATGCCGGGGGGAGAGCGGGGGGGTGGAGGTCTGTCGGAATCCCTTAACTCCAAGCTTTCCGTTCTCAGCTGAGGCCACAAAGGCAGTTTGGTTAACAGTACCTTTCAGTTTGGATACCTTTCAGAAACTGTGACAGGGGTGTGAACTGTGAGCCTGTAAGGATTTGCTGAGGACGCTGGGGGCCACCCAGTATATATTAATCATTGTTGACTGTTCCCACACATCCTTAAACACAAAGCAAGCACTGTGTACCAGAGCTTTTCCCAGTTTTGCTGGCTGTTGTGAAGCTGTGATTGGTGGTATAATTGGCTGTTGTTGGTATAATTGTCTTCATTTAGTGGTATAATTGGTTGTGATTGGTGCTATAATTGGCTGTATTTGGTATAATTGGCTGTGGTTTGTGGTATAATTGGCTGTGGTTTGTGGTGCAATTGGCTGTGATAGGTGATGTAATGTGCTGCGATTGATGGTGTAATTGCCTGTGATTGGTGGTGTAATTGGTTGAGTTTGGTATATTTGCTGTGATTGGTGGTGTAATTGGCTGTGATTGGTGGTATAGTGAGCTGTGTTGAGGATGGAAATTCTCAAAAGCTGATTTAGAAATGCAGAGGAGCCTGGATTAGCCACAGATGATGTATTACGTGTGCTGTTAATGTCATCTTTAATGTACTGTAATGGGTCCGGCTGTAACTATCACAACCTAAAGGTGGCTGGGCAAAAAAAAAAAAATGATGGACCATTCCGGAAGAAAAATTGTTTCTGAGTTGGTGCCACGCAAGCTTAATCGCATCTGCATTGAGCCACGCCCTCCTTTCTTGTGCAGGGTGTTTACAGGCCCACTGTCTCTCTTTCTGTGTCTCTCTGTTACTATGTCTCTCTCTCTCCCTCTTTCTGTCTATGTATCTCTCTTTCTGTGTCTGTCTCTCTCTCTCGCTCTAGTCACACTTATCAGTGAGAAATTCAGTCCTTCTCACAGCTCAGATGAGAGCACGCAGGCATTTCTCTGAATGGAGCGGGGAGTGCTGAGGAATGTCTGCAGGCTCCGCCCACCCGCTCTGCGTCGAAGGAGCAGCGCTCTGTCAAGCTCACAGAAATGTGCTGCTGCTCACGAGCTTCATCATGAATTATTTACTCCTTAAACTTTTTCTGTATGAAAAGAACTGGATTCTTCAGCAATTCTGGTGACATTTGGTAACGCGGAATGCCTCTTTAATCTGCCACATCAGAGGGCTAATGGCCTTTGTGTCTGACTGAGGAGGACGCTTTGCGGCTCCCCAGAATGGCTTTTCCTCGCCATCAGTCCTGGAGAAATTTGGGACGGGGAGCGCATTAGCGAAGCCAGAGCGCGTCATGAATGTTTTAGCGCGGACGCTGCAATAAAATGCGCTTTCATGGCTTAATATATCAGACGTAAAGTGGCTTCTCCTGTGAACAGTTGAGCGAGGCCATTTTGGGTTTTTTTTTTTTTTTGTAATTCTCTTTATTAAACGAGTGCTCGGGGTCTGGCACGAGCTGCTGTTTCGTAGCCTGGCCATCTGAACTGGCCTTTCTCCAGCCTTTCAGGCTTGCGACTGAAGCGGCTCTTCTGAGGTCCTCCGGCGGTGTATGCAGCTACCTGCCTGCGCGTGTGTTTGCTTGGTGAATAGAAGCCATGAGAACGTGACTTACGATTACAGCGCCGTCTGCTCGTGACCTCGTTTGCCGCCACGCGCTCTAAACGAGGCCTAGGTCTCAGTTTGTCAGGATCAGCTGTGTGAGAAAGAGTAAAGAGAGTGAAGTTAATATGGATGGCAGACTTGGCAGTATGTGAAGGATTGATTGAAGGATTGATTGTTTGATTGATTGATTGGTATTTTTTATTTAGGTGTCGTGCATCTTAAAATCCCTTGCCAGAAAGGGTCTACAGGACACTGTATTAAAGCAGAGTGTGTACTTTCTACAGCACACAGGTTGTGAGCAGAAATCAAATCAGATTAAAAGAATATATAATTTTATTGGTAGCATAGATTAAGTGGTATCGTAGCTATATAGTTTAGCACAATACATGAGTTTTTAATTGAAGTTGAATGGGAAAATCAGTAAACTTTATATAGCATAGCAAAACAAATGAATGGACCAATGATTATTTAGATTAGCTTTCTCTTTGGAATCAGATGCTTGGTCCGGCAAGCTTGTTTGTCTTCTGACCACTTTTGTACAAGGTTACATGAAAGTGAGGTGAGAAATTAATGTGGCCCATAAATGTGACCTGTAGAGTGCCAGGAAAATGGAAGAAGTTGGTGTATGTATAACAACACTGCACTCTTTGTGTTCATTTCGGGTGCTGCTCATGGGCAGTCAAGAAAATATGGGTCAGTTCATTAATTCATTTCTAAATATTGCTACATTGCAGACTGCAGTTGTAATTGTGTCACTGGCTATCATGTCCTGTCCTTGTCTGTGGCCACCTGGGTGGGTGAGTGTGTTTAATTCAGACACGCCCCCCACAGGGAGCTCTGTGTCACGGTGTCCCCAGGTTCCTGTGTTCAGCACAGGGTTCAGCCTTAGGGAGCTCTGTGTTACTGTGTCCAGCACAGGGTTCGGCTCTAAAGTCTGTGCGCTGATTCGGCCCCTCAGCCTCACAGAGCTGCCAATCCGGCCGTCTCTCGGTTACCAGAGCCAGGCAGCTATTGCAGCAAGGTTGCTAGGGAACCGAAACGAATCCGAGCACACGTGTTCGCCTGAATGAGAAATCTGGGGGAAGATTTATCGTGGCTGGTGGGGTGATTTGACAAAAGCAGTAGAGTTGAGATTTTTTTTTTGTACATTTCCCAAAATCCCTTAATAAATTTAAGCTCAGAGCTCTTTTTGTCCTTAGAGTAGACTTGAGCACCAAAGTCCTGGCCAATGTAATTTGTAATCGAATGATCAAGTCTTGATCTACAACTGGTGCGTTTTTGCTTGCAGGCGTAATACTTTCATAACTTAAAGAAAGAACTGTGCTCTTCATCCCTTAACACTGCGAGCACTGTACACAGCCCACCACTCTGGTCCTCTCGGACGGCATAAAGCAGACCAGGTACAGCATAAGGGAGTGCTGGTTTCTTAACATTGGGCACATGTCCGGCACTGCATGTTCAAGTTTGCCTGCGCTGCATGGTGAATGTGCTCTGAAAGGCTGCTCGAAGCTCAGTGGAGCTTGAGGAACAGCGTGTGGATTAGCCTAGCCCTGGGGCCCCGTGTAGCTCACACACCGCGGGCCTCTGGCATGGGTGGTTTCGTCATAAAAGGGCGTACGCAATCCCCCGCCCGATGAGTGCATTACCCCCCCAGGATCAGCCCAGATGGTACGTCCCTCCTGGAGCAGCCTTTAAATGGGCAGCTGAGCTCGCAGGGGGAGTGTGGCACCAGCATGTTCGGTTGTGCGTGTCCTGCTGCACCTTTCCGACTTGCTTGTCTTATTTCATTGTGATCCAACTGTCGAATCACTGTATGTTTAAAAAAAAAGAGAAGTGGCCAAAGATAACTTCTGTATTTGCTTTAATTACTCCAGTTTGGTCACCGCATTGCGTAACAATCTCATCCGGAGCAGTCCCATAATCAGTGAGTGTAATCTTCATTGCAGTTCCACTTGCATTGGTTCACCTGCCCATAGGTAGTGCACCTGGATGGAAAACAGGGTCTGTGCCAGTGGCATCGTAAGGAAATGCCTGTGACGCCATCTTGTTTGGTTTTAAGCTAAACTGTCCCTGCGCTGTGCTGTATGATGGCAGGAAGCTACGTTTGAAGGCTAAACCAAGATGAGGTTTTCTGGTTCTGTATAACTGCTGAGCTGTGTATAAGAGAATAGAAAACACAGGTCAGCATTTTCACGATTCCAACATCTGCATTTTAGCAAGTCATTTCAGCTTGGAGGAGCCTACAGAGATACTCACTCCGCATTTATTCATTTAGCGCCCGTACGAGATGGTAAATAAACACCAGGACAGCCACTCCCAGAGTCCAGAGAACACTGTGTCCACACCGAAGCCACGACTGTCTGTAATAGCACAGCACAGATTTTCACTTGATTCCTTGTATGAATATGAATTGCTGGGTGAGGATACAAACCAGTTATGTCCTGTTGAAAAGTGTATAATGTAACATCGTTTGAACCACTCGGGTTCAATCTCAACTTGGCTCACTTGAAAGGTATAGAGGGTGGTATTTATGCACAAATACTTATCAGTAGTGGTGTTATTACAGTTTGATTTATAGAATTTTAAAAATAATTATAAACGCTTGTAAACTGCACGGTTATGTTATTTTTGGTGAAGGGAAACGGGGACCAAACAAAAAGTGGAAAGATTCCACATGAGGTTTACTCATAAAAGTCACACTTAAACGCACTAGTAGTGTTATTACAGAGTAATGCCATTCAGCACTGTCAGGTAAATAAATGTACATATGTAGCGTCATGCAGCATTAAAATGTGTTTGATTACATCAGAACATTTCTTAATTTATGCATAAGGTATTTCTGTAGTAGACAATTACCAAATCTAAAAAACACATATGAACTATTTATTGTGTTATTTTAGTTGGAAAGTGAGAAATGGTGCAGATTCAACCATTTTATTGCATAATATTTTAATAAATTTGCATTTATTTGCATTTGTATTATGAACCTCCAAACAGCATTGACACTTTCAAAAGAAAAGGAAAGTCTAAAAGACGTGTAAATTGCTTCAGCCAACTTTAGAGAGTAAACATGCATTTATAAAGGATTTACTCATGCACTGCTTGGTTTACATACAGCTCTGTACAGTTATTGCTAATGCTAATCATACTGACAACGTCAGTGATACACCGATATTCACACCTGCCTGAAGGGCTGCTTTCTTCTTGAATACCTGACTTTCAAACCGTTCTTTATGTTTTCTTAGTCTGCGTTTAGTCTCAAGGACAGATTCCTCCTCCTTCAAAAAATGCTTCTTTAAATATTCTTTGACTCTTCGCTTGAATTTTCAGTTTCAGAAGTAAAACATTCCCTTTTAAGCGAATATTGTGATTAGCTCTGGATGCCGCTGGTTGTTAGTATTTGGGAGAAACCGGACTGTTTGCAGATTGGACATAACTGCTGATACGTTATTTTCAGAAAATGATAAATGATGTAGATGAGTAATGAACCATAAGAAGTGAATGAATGGGAGGGTAAGCTCCAACCTGGGACCCAGGGCTGTTTGAACCTGTTTCACAGTCAGTGGCTGTTTAATGCAGCAGTAATGTACAGTCATACACTTGGAAACCCTTTGTGTCTGTGATCTGGGACACAGTTCATGATAATCATGAAGATAATGATGATAACAATGATCATAATACCAAGAACAATAATTCTCAAAACTACTGCTATTTACAACATTTTAAGTACCAATTTATAACACCCTCACACATATCAACGATTTCTTACTTGTAAAACCAGTTTGAAATTATAATAGTTTCATTTAATAAATATTTTATGGTGGATTCAACATGGTAGTGAATATTTAAAGGGTGTATTGTGTGGTTGGTAAAAATTTAAGAGCCACTCCTATTGGTGTGCAGTGGATGAGACCAGAGGTACTGTTCTGAAATACAGGGAGTTATACTCATTACCCCTTAGTGGCCAACAGATGGCGCATGTTCATCTATTTATTGCAGTACCCCTTTGTTCATTCGCTCTCTGCTCTATCTGTGTGCTCCATTAGAATCAGAATAGAGGAGAAATTTTGTTATGAGAGTGCAGTGGACAATTGAATTAAACTTTTATGAACATTTAAAGGTCTACAAATGGTCCACACAATCTACCCAGTTGTTGTTTTTTTGGCATTCAGTGAAGCCATTTCTGAGAGTGTTTAACACCAATGCCCCTGACCTCTTCTGTATCTCAGCTTTTCAGCAGAATATTGTGATGGGTACGGTTGGAACAACTCCTCCAATAAGCTCATTTGTGGAGCACAGAAATGCCTCATTCTGTACTCAATGTCCTATTCGGGTGTCACTATGATTCTGGCCATTTTCTCCTCTGCAGAAACTCCACAGGTCTCTAACAATAACATAAAATGCAATTAATATTAGGAACTTTACAAAAAAACAAAATGTATTGTAAAACGTTAGATGTCCGTCGCCAAGACAAAAATAAGTATGAGGCGCGTTTTGAGCCAGACCTGGAATGATGATTCATTGCGTGCTCGGAGGCAGCTGTGTGGAGTGACAGTTCTGCATCGGCTTCCTGGCGAGATCGGCGGTTATTTTATAGCCTCTATCAGCGGAATCTGATTTCGAGTGTCTCAGGTGGGGAATAACTTCAGTCCCGCCTTTGCCTTGATATTCCGCTTTTACTCTGGCCCTGTCTGAGCGTATCGTCAGCCTTTTGACTGGCAAAGCTGCATAAATATGAAGTGGCTGCTAACGTGAAAGCCAAGAAGTCCTCACGTTCACTCTCCAGTAGTTTCTATTCACCTGCGGTCAGGATCTTTGAATGGAATTCTCTCTCCACTAAACTCTCCCCTCGGTGATGGTTTGACCTTGTAAATGACTTTGAAACGCACATTCTTAAGAGACTTAAGAGAGAATAATGCCTGTAAGAATTTATGGTTTTCGTAGGTCAATGCAAACATTTAATATTACTCATACCCACATTATGGCGATGAGGAAATTCATAAGCGATGGCCGCCCTCCAATGCGGAAGGCCACGGTGAAGCACATTCTCCATCTTCTAGCCTATTGAGGCAAATCCTTCTCTGTGCGCATCCTTTCTTGCACGCTTGCACTGAGATTTTAATCTTTAAAGCAAAGTTCATCAATACTTACCATTTCCAGAAGCCCTTGATTTGAGGCAAACTATTCAAGGTCAGGAAAGGTGATGGAGGAATCTGTGTAAAAGCGTGTGGGCTCGACAAGTGTTTTATCTTCCACTAAATCATCAGTCATTTGAAGTATTTATGGAAATTCAGGAGGAATGGAAGATCAAGAGGTATGATAATTGCACTCGGTACAATCTGTGGTTAAGGGCCATTGCATAGTGATGCTGCAGAGCTGTTCTGTAGATCTAACCAAGATCTTCCACATCTCGTATGTACGTTGATGCAGCATACTTGTACACTCTGCCGGAGCGACATAGCTCAGGAGGTAAGACCGATTGTCTGGCAGTCGGGGGTTTGCCGGTTCAAACCCCGCCCTGGGCATGTCGAAGTGTCCATGAGCAAGACACCTAACCCCTAACCCCTAACTGCTCTGGCGAATGAGAGGCATCAATTGTAAAGCGCTTTGGATAAGAGCGCTATATAAATGCAGTCCATTTACCAGTCCTTGGCACATACTGCCGAGATTTCACACTGCCCCTGCTGGTCGCGCATGTGTGATGCGGCAAAAATATTTCTTTGAACTTATGAGCTCCCTGTCTCGACACAGCTCAGAAGCGTTTTTGTTCTCAGTGAAAATGGAACTTGACATTCTTATATGTGACCCTGCAGCCCCACAGGGGTAATTTTCAGAACTCAAAATGCAGCTCGGGTTAGTTGAGAGTTCTCAGAAATACACTTCAGTCTTAAAAGCCACTCACTAATCACTCTCAGACTCCTGTACACTTGAGGGGAAATTGCCATCTATTGTTGGAGTTTTCTGAATTAAGAGCTTTTATTAATAATCAAGCCTGGGAGATAAGTTGGACTGTTGTGTCACATTTACTGGGCATGAGGTGGATTTGCAGGTTTGTCTGTCTCTGTGTGTGTCTCTATGTGTGTGTCTTTGTGTGTGTCTGTATGCTTCTCTGTGTCTTCTGTTTGTGTGCCTCTATGTGGGTCTCTGTGTGTGTCTGTGTGTCCCAATGGTCCAAAAACATGTGTTGTCCTTTAAGCAGGTATTTGGCAACATAGCTCTTATTAAAATAAGTAATTAAGACACAGTGGGTATAAATGAATTATTTAACAGTTGGCCATTTGACAGGGTGCCACCAGCTTCATGGAGTTCCTGCAGCTACATTCCCAGCTCCTGGGAGCTTGTTGGGCAAAACATAGTGTGCATAGTCCTAAAAGTAAGGACAAAATCAAAGAGATGAGCTTCTCTGTAACATAAGTCCTCAGTGCACATGCTTTCAAGACCTCAGCATACTTCAGTCAAATTTTTTGGTTGAATGTGACTGTGATCATCAAAAGGACTGTGTGCCAGAAATGCTTGTTTGTTGCTGTTGGGAAAGCCTATGCTTTGTGTAGTGGTGTGTGGAAGCGACTGTTGAGTGGCTCCCACACTGTTCATCCACTGTGCGGTTGGAGCGGATTCCTCCTTTTAAGCCATGAAAAGAAATCCATTTTTTCTTATCAGTCTATTGTAAGCGTGAAAAGACCTCCGATTGAGTGTTCCAGTAAAGACCGCTCCAGCCAGTCGGCCAGGGTTCCTGTGGTTACCGCTGGACTGTTTCCTGTCAACATTGTGCTAATCTCCCGCTGGCTAAAAGCTGTCCTCGTTGAGCAGGTGCACCTCTGTGTTCAGTGCTAGTTCTCTCCTGTAGCACTGCGTGGTCTGTGGTCATTGGTCAACAGGCCAATATTGTGAATCAGAGCACACCTCCACCTCTGGTGCGGGACAGTCGGTCACAATCTGTCATTTCTTATTCCGAAAAAAGCGCCCCTGTGAATCTGGCACAGACGTACAGGGAATGTTTCTTTTCCCTCGTTTCCCTGGCTGTCTCTTCATTTCTCACCGCCCGAACAACATTCAAACGGTTCAATTTCGGGACACGAGGGGATTCCTCCGATTACGCCGGCTGCTGGGAGCGTTTGCGCTGCCTGGCGTGTGCGTGTGTGTGTGTGTGTGTGTGTGTGTGCCAGTTGTTTGGCTTTGCGGCGAATTGCACGGTTTACTTGTGTAAACAGCGGATAATGGTTAAATCCTCGGAACGGCTAACTGCTGATTCTGCGCGCACAGAATTTGCGATCCCGGGGATGAGCGGCGAAAGAATGCTGGGATTGGACTCCCAGGCCACAGAATGCCTTACCAGAGGGAGCGCGTCGATTAGGATTGCGGGGAATTTATCGCACATGCCCCAGTACAGCTTAAACCATGACAGCCTCGGTGTAAATATTGTGTCTTGCCTTTCGCTACCATGCATCCAAGTAAGAGTTTATGGTGGATTTGCTGTTTTCAAATTATTCCTTGGTGTAACGTTGGTTCCTGATCTCAAAAAGGAGAGGTCCCTTCCTGTGAGTGCAGGCTGTTTTTGTGGACTGCGAAGGCCGGGGTCATGGACACAGGTGTGAAAGGGGGGTGTCTCGGGGGGTGGGGGGGGGGGGGGGGGGGGGGGGGGGGGGGGGGGGGGGGGGGGGGGGGGGGGGGGGGGCACCGTTTCCTCTCCGGCGCCGTGCGGGAGCTCAGGTCCTGACGCCGTGGCGCTTGCCCTCGCGTCCGTAATGAGCCCCCCGAGAGGGCGCCGCTGGCCCCGCCGTCGATGACGAGCGTGGAGGAGCATGGAGGAGCGCTCTCCTGGGTCCGCAGGTGCGAGAAGTGATGGATGATATCTGTGGGCCGCTGTGGAAATCTGATATGGGTCCCATCGACCCCGGGAAGGCGTTCAGTCGAGGGGATCAGAGCAGAATTGCGGTCTGACTGCACCGTCGCCGATTTACATTTTGCCAGCGCTCTTAATTTTAATATATTTAGGCGAGCATAAGTTTGTAGTAAGACTAACTTCTGTTTTTGTGCTCTTATGGGATATTAATTGCAGCTGTTAGAGCACGTATCTGTACCTAAACAAACACTTTTACTTTAAGAGGAGATGTTAAGTTATACAGTGAAAAAAAAAACAGGGTATGGAAATTGTTTTTTTTTCTCGCCTTTATTTTGAAGTGTAATTCGTGCTGTGATTTACGTTTCCTCTGCATTCATATTCTTCACTCTGCTTTCACTTGTTTTATTAGATGAAGTCATATACGGTGAGCTTTACTGTCCTACATGTGAGAAAATGGATATTGTATATGGAGGGCCTTGTATTAGTGTATTTTATGTGTATGTTTATTGACTTTTATGGGATGACATGAAATAAAATGGTTTTGTCAAACAGGATTTATATTGCATATCCACCTATTTCCAGACACTCTTTGGGAGTGTTGGAATGGGAAGAGATGACATATGGCCTGTTTTAAATCACACACTGAGTTTAAAGCTTTGTGGTTCACTTCTGAGCTGCCTCTCTCATTCTTTTTTAGCACTGGTGGGCTAAAAACAAGGCCAATATATGTGTATTATCAGTGTAAACTGAAGGTGGACACTGCTCAAACTGCCATGCTTTCACGGTTGCAAACTTGCAGTGCTTTTACACCATGCCTCAAATGAACAAGACTGAATGGATGTGGCTGTCTAGTTACATGTCCAACCAACTGACTGAAGAGCAGGTGCACACATTATTGTGATTACTGACAAAGTGTGTCAGTTGTCTGACTGCATATTTGACTCCTGACAGCATGTTTACCTTGAAACCGTATCTTCAAAATGCATACAGTGCACACACACACACACACACACACACACACGCATGTGCGTACGCGCACACACACGTACACAAGGACCAAGGGGCTGCCTCACCCAAGCAGTTTTCATAACCCACCGCACCAACAGAAGATGGGTTGTCTGCTCTCTCATGGCCGAAGAGAAACTGTCTGTCCTCATTAGCCATTCGTTTCCCATTAGGAAAATGGCCTCTGCGCGGAGCCCGCTTTATTCCAGAGCCACGGAGGGGGCAGAGCACATGACATCTTAGTGGGAGGATCTTAGTGGCTGGTGGAGCACCAATCAAATCGGAGAAAACCAGAGCCCAGAAGACCCATGTGTAATGCGGCCTTAAATCTCTGTCTTCTCGTGGTCATAAATTGGGATTTAATTACCTTGCAGGTGTGCATCAGAGATGTGCTTATGAGTCCGTTTAATTATTCAAAATCTGAGGATAAATGTAGACCAGCGCAGGCCTTCTGATGTCAGGAATGCTCCGTTTCTTTGATTTATCTTCATTGCGCCTTCATTTTCCCAGCTGAGAAACATGGAGGACATTTTCCGTTCGTATTATTTAAATATGTGCTCGAGGTTTAAATGTTTACCTTAATTATGTCCGTTAGGAGATGCAGAAATAAATGCATAAATGTGCGTTTAATAAATTTCAACTAAAACATAAAGTTAATTTTACAAAAGTTTAACCTTTTGGAATTATTTTGTTTGTTACTACGCAGTACACCCAGTGTTTTGTGACTTAATCCAGTGCACCTCAGGGCAAAGCCATTTATGTCGCACCACTGCAGATTTCCAGTCGGATAATAACATGGCTCGGGCTCAAGTGATGTTTTGTCTATAGACATCAGCTTGTGCTCCAGTTTTCTAAGTCTTCAGAAAGCATATAATTGCTTGAATTGAATACTTACTTTTTGCTACGTCCAAACCCGCCAAAATATCGTTTAATGAGTTTGTTTACGGTTTCCAATTCAACTGTGGTTATTATGACCTAACGGTTGCAACATAAGTGTGTCAGCATTATGTCTGGGTTAAAACAAAAGTCTGGAATGCACAGACATGGCATTTGAGGTAGTAATAACTGTCCAATTTTTCACGCAGTAACTCTGAAATCCTTTTTTGCCGCACGGTGCTCCCTGGTTCTCTCTCTATTTTTGACTATTTGGGGCGGTTTCTAAAGGCAACGCGTGGAATAAATCACGGCCTCGGTGACATTATTGCTTTTATAAAACTGATTTACATAGCTGACTGCAATGAAATGCCTTCCCGGGGCACGCTGTGCCAAATTATCCTCCTCCCTGCGAGGTGCCTGGCAACAGTTGGCATTAAGCACAGTCAGAAGTCGATACCGTTGGCATCGGGGTGTGTCACCGCGCTGAGAACCAGTTATTGTGCTGGGATGTGGATCCCTGGGGGTAAAAAAAAAAAGAAAAGCATTGTTCCCCATGTGAAATCATCTTACCAATCACCTTAAGCAAACTTTGTTGGATCCCTAGCTGGATAGATGCAGTAGCACTGTCTGGCTAGTGATAGCTGCTGCTCCCCTCTCACGCAATTCCTTCTATTTATAGGGAAATGGCAGTAATTATACCATACCACAATCTGTGGCTGATCAAACTGATATGGCTACACTAACTTTTACCCCTCATCTCGAGACCAATATTCTCTATTTTCAGTAGCTGTTTGGTACTTACAAAAGTACAGTGAGGTTGTGAGTAGTAGTACAGCCATTTTTGCTTCATAGAATTAAGACATTTTTCTACAATTTTACCAAGACAGAGGTAAACTGTCTAATGAGTGATAATTTATTACCATATATTTCAACATCCATATGCATGAGTGAAAAATGTATACATTTCATCCACTGATTTCAACATTTTAACAAGCTAAAGAGGGATGAGGATAGCAACTTCCTTAAAATGTGTATTAGCTAATTGTCCTCAGTATTGCTCTACTCCTACAAACAATGAAATTATTTCATTGCTGTATGGAGTGCCAGCTTCTATTTATATTTAAGTTGGCAAGTTGTATATTTATATAATGTTGACCTCTGTAGAACAAAGGGATTCACGCAAACGCGCGCACACACACACACATACACACTACCCCATCCACCTGAGTGCGTGCTGCTGAGGTGTTCAGGTTTTCTCTCTGGCCGCTCGATTGTATCTTCCCACAGACCCCTGGATTGGGATGGAGGGGGGGGGGGGGGGGGGCTATCCAGCTGCCAGCACACTCTCCTTCCATGCAGCAGGAACAGAAGAGGAGGAGCAAAGGAGAAAAGAGAGGTGCAGAAGGCAGGGAGCGTAGGGAGGGAGGCGGGGGAGAAGATGGGAGAGATGATAGGAGAAAGAAAGGGACTAAAAAAAGGGAGGAGGCGAGAGGAGGTAGAAACGGAAGGAGAGCCGTGAGTGGGGCGGGGGTGTAGTGGGGGGTTTGCTGCAAGCCTAGAATGCATAAGGGATTTGCCTATCATGTATGTAGTGGGGGGGAGACTGTGGAACGTAAACGCACCCATTTAAAACAAAAGCAGGCAAAAGAGACCTCCTTCGGAAAGACAGCGTGCAGGAAATTGCATCATTTCAGACTTGTTGACATTTGGCTTCAGTGAACTTTGGATGGGAAGGACTGTAATTGTGGAAACGAGCTGCTCTCCACAATGGTCCTAATGTTTTGTTTGGATGGAGACAAAGCGGGAAGGGGGAAAAGTGGGCGGCCGAAATTCAATTCTTGATCTTTATTAGCCGGCGGCCCTGGGCTATGCTTAGATTGATATCGCAGCTCTATTGTTGTACATCAAAAGAAGAGTGGTCGGAGGATGGGATGTGTATTCTGAGTAGGTACGTCTGAAATCCTGCATATCACCCGGTACTTTTGTGAATCTCTCTCTCCCTCTCTCTCTCTCCTTTTTTCAGTCAGTGTAATTGGTTGCCTGACAAGCGTGGAGCGCGTAATATTTTATGTCTCGTTTCAGCTTCTTTAACGTAAATCAAGGTTTCCCTCCTTTTTAACCCGGCGTTGTTCCCGTGAAGTAAACAAAGCAACGTTGTCGTTCTGTGCTTTGGTGTTTTATCTACAGCGCTCGGTGCAGACCTCTGTCCCTCCCTTCTCTCTTTCACGCGTACTGCAGTCGGCGTTCCTTTAACAAGGTGGCACTATTGTTGAGCTAGTCAGATGGAATCATCGTAGCGCTTCAGGGGACGGGACAGGCTTTTTAAAAGGAGATGTCTCACAGTTCTGTTTCAGCCAGTCGGCAGAGTGGAAACATTGGCTTAAGAGCATTGGCGGAATCATAAGCCTGTCCTTAGCCGCAGTTGTCTTCCCGTTCTGTTTAGTGTGGGATGGAAGCCCTCGCTGGAAGCCTGTTATGGAAACGCTCTTTGCTGTTATTGTAGTACTGTGGTGACAACATGCCATTAAAATGGAAAAGCGGTTCTCCTGCTAGCTGGAAATTCCCAGTTCCTGTGCTTAAAACATCTAGGTCGTCTCCTCTCTCCCCAGCCTACATGTAAGTAGAAAACGCAAATTCAGAGCATGTTAAAGTACAGTCGTTTTTCATTGTTTTGATTCATTTCGGTGTAATATTATTTATCCCTCTACCCACTCTTCCTACATTCACCTCAGCCCAAATTAACTAAACGGAATGGGTTTGTGCTCGTGTGCCTGCTGTGGTTAGTAATTTTGTTTTTTGTGCCTCGTCTGATGTGCTGCAAATACAGCCAACGCTGTCCTCTGCGAACATTGGCTGCGTATTTCAGCGTCCCCGTGTTCTCGCCTGCCCTCCCGGTATTTCCAGATCCTGCCTTCCTGGGTTCCACTTCTAATCCGGCTGCGTGAGCGAAAGCTCGCTCCACGTTAAGTGAACAGGAGCGCGTGTTTCTTAATGGGGCAGGCGCCTCTCGTGCCCTGCTTTTTCAAGCCATTGTGATCCGCTGCCGCCGCTATTGTGGGGAGTGAAGGGAGACTGGAAGCGGTCCTGTCTCCGCTGTCCTCTCGCTCTGCGCGGTCCGGGAGCTTTTCCCCATGCCTTTTTGTATTAAGACACTCGAGTGTGTGTGCGAGAGGAAAGGCAGAGGGCAGTTGATATAACATGACTGTAAAGAGAGAACCTAATCTAAGAGGCCGCGATTGAAATATGAAAGAAAAGAATGAGGGATGTGTTCGCAAATTACGTTTTTCACTTCCTCGTTTCTGACAGTGCGTGTATTTGAGTTAAAATATCCGACTTTAAATGTAGTGGTGTGGTTTTCCTTTACATGCTGTTACTGTAATTCTGCTTGTATGGATATTTATGCGTTTGGGGAGTTTTGATAAAATACATTTGGTTAAGTAAATGGCGAGCTTTGTTCTTGCTATAGAAGTGTATGAAGTTTTAAAGTGTGGTTTAATACATTGAGCTACAGCAGATTTTGTTGAATGTGACCCTGTTAATTTAAACTTGGGTGGCTCTAATCTTTCTAAGCTCTGTTCACGGGGAGGGTAGAATGTTCATGTAGGGTAGAATTTTCAGAGCAAAAAACAACAGTTTCTCTGTTTTGCTGTGTAATTATTGCATATTTTATAAGATGTGGGGGTTCAGTCTGCAGCAGTTCAGATGTA
This sequence comes from Anguilla anguilla, assembly GCF_013347855.1. Taxonomy (NCBI): domain Eukaryota; kingdom Metazoa; phylum Chordata; class Actinopteri; order Anguilliformes; family Anguillidae; genus Anguilla; species Anguilla anguilla. The sequence goes on from NC_049203.1 coordinate 10,956,065, forward strand.
TGCAAACGATGGGAAATATTGTATTATTGATTCCTTAGTGTCCTGTATCCCGTGGAGCTTTCGAATGGGTGACAAAGCAATAGTAGGATAAAGTGAAAACGGTAAAAAGAAAAATGATCATCCGGAATTTCTAAAACAATTTAAAATTCAGTAACATGTACAAAGTGATTTCTATGGTTTTTTTAAATGGTGCTGATTAAAATCTTAGGGTCTGGTTCTTTTTCTTTTTGCAGTATAGTGTTTACATCAGCACTGTAAGTCATTTAATAACATATGCTAGTATATTTTGGGGCTATTCATAGCCACAGTATCCATCTGATTCTAGGTTGTCAATAGTTTACTGTGTACCCTGAGGGACAGCAAAACTGTTTTTAAGATAGATAAAAAATAGTGTTTGATATGTCATTAATTTATCAAACCATGAAAAAACCTTTTGTGTTAATCCAGCAAGGCCGTCATTTGCATTGAAATATCGCCTAACCACTGGCAAGGGTACAGATTTCATGGCTTGTAGAAAGCATTGAGCGCTAGTGGGGAATCCTCCCAAACATCAAACGTTTTCAGTAATTAGCCGTGTAAAACACGGTTTGCGTTCGGGCATTATGCGGATTCTCTTCGTAAATGTAGTTTTACGGTTTAGATTCAACCTAGATAAGGCGACCCTTTCCAGATCCTACTAATATATTTGTGATGGATCGACCAGACTGCTTTGATTAGTTGGTGTGAAGGAGTAATGGTGTCAGTAGGGCTATCTACAGCATATTATTCTGTACTGTGTCATTGTGGAAATATTGTGTGTATTGTAATCCACAAACTCTTAATTTCTGTGTTAATTGTGACACATTTTAACAGATTTTACCCTTTGCTTACCTTTGATTGAAAAGCAGCATTACCAAACACAGGCCTAAAGCTTCTAGGTTAAATCTCATTTGCATGGTGCCTGTCCAAATGGAGGAGTCTATTTAAATAATATCTAAATTGTTCAGTAACTCCCAATCTGCATTTTCCAATAGTTCTATATCATTGTAAAATGGAGCAGTTTTGCAAATAATGTCTTCATTAAGGTAATTTGTGTAAATAAGGACAGCAGATGCACTCCAGTCCAATCCCCAGGGACCTCCACCTCTCATGGTTCCATGCCCATACTCAGTCTCTCTTAGATTACTCATTACATTCCTCCCTGAAGGCAATTTTGAATCCACTTCGAGATTTGTTCTTTTAATTCTAAGTCATATAGTATGTTTTAATATGCATTTTGTGAATCTAAACAAGCTGAAGTCAAAACATTTAGATTTCTCTGAAGTAGTCTGGGTAATCTGTTAGGCGTATCCTTCCCAATAACCACATTGCCTGCTCATGATATGGTTTCTTCAGGAATAATTCAAAACTGTAATAAGATTTCGAACTTATGTAGACTATAAATCTGGCCTCACCCAGTTATTCTGCACAAGTTTAAATGGGTCAAACTAGCCTGAAATAAAGCATAAGTATTGAGTTAATGTAGAGTATCTTTATTGTTAGAACACAAAGCTTTCATTACCTCTCTAACCATCACATTTATGTTTCAGTGTTGAAGAAATAAAACCATTACTTTTTCTTCAAAATTTTAAAGGCCAGTTGTATTTGTGCACCTGTCCCTTCACTGTAACATGCTCTGTCAACTCGGAAGAGTTCTGGCTAGCACATGCATCCCCTGTTAGCTGTGTAGCTAGCTGCCACCACTGCCACACAGTAGTCAGCCTCGGCCGAACAGTGAAGTCCGTGCTGGGGGACAGAACTACTTACGAGGTTGTCACAGGCAGACTTCCGCCATTCCATCAGCCAGAGGAGTTACTCTTGCGTGATGAGATGGGGAATATCCTGCCTACTACGTCCGACAATATACTGGGCAATTAAGTTAATAGCAAAGCCAACTGTCCTTCTCTCAGTCCCTTTATATAATTGAGTCTCAATTATTTCAGCTACTTTTTTTTTATTACCCAGCCCCCAATTATCACAAGAACCTCTGAATCCAAAATGCTTTTTATATTTCTGGTGTTCAAACAAAGACATATCAAAGTATTACCTGTATTTCTTTTCTCTCCTGTCTCTATCCCACCCACACTTCCTGCTTATGCCAAGCCACCACAAAAGAAATTCTACACTCGTTTGTCTTTAACATTTGCACTCCGTTATTTTGAGGAATGTGCTTGATTCATGCTCTCTGAGTTGTGTACTTTTCATATCCTGAACCCCGTGTAAGTCTCTTCTGTAAATAGTCCTTAGCTCTACTATGTGAAATGGTTTTAAGCTAGCATTTGCATATTAGCTGTGTAGATGGGTTGTTGGAACAACCTCTCAATAATTCTCTAAATGGTGATTGCTTTTGAGAGGGAAGAAAAACAATGGAAAACCAAAAGCTAGTGGTCTTCAGATTGATTGATGTAAAATTGGCAAACTGGCTAAAAGGCTGTGGCGTAGATATTTAATGGGGGGGGGGGGGGGGGGGGGGGTTGAAAATGTCCCTCGTCTATTAAATGGAACCAGAAGTATTAGTTCAAGAGGAAGTCCGGGGTTTGTAGGTTGGAGACCCAAGCCAACTCAAACCAAAACTTAATTTGTGATGGATACAGGAAAAAAAAAGAACAGACACACATGGTAGAGCACTGATCCAGCAATCAGTCTGTGACTCAGGCAGCACGAGTGGATTGATGTGTTTTGACTTCATCACATTAGCTTTCTCTGATTCATATTAGACTGCACAATGGAAAAAAAACTGCTATGTCATCTTGAGTTTCGCTCTGCAATAGATTATATAGGCCTACGTGCTGGGTGGAGAGAGCCCTGAGTCTGAGAGGGAAGGGCCTGCTGACTCTTGGTCATGTGGCTGCAGCTGAGGGGACTGCCTGGGCTTCTGTTGATGTCCATTTAATTGCGCTTACTTTTCCCCTGTAATTGCAGTGACTGTCGAGACGAGCTTTATGCTAACGTAAACGCGACATAAATGTCGATAGACTTCAGGCCGCAGTGTGTTCTGTGTCTGGAGAGGAAGAGAGAGGGAGGATATGAACAACATTTGATTTCCAGTTTGAAGTTTCATTTTAACTGGTGCGCAGTGTAAATACGAACATAGTTTATTTTCGATTTTTGATTAAGCCATCATTTTAACAAGAAACAACAAAATATAAAAAATGAGTGGTATATGGTAACTGCTAGTAGTGTAAGCTTCGCAAGGAAAATTATCTCATCCTCAACTGATGTTGTTGGCAATCTGTCTTTTTATTTGTCCTTTATTTTGCCAGGAAGGCCCCATTGAGATACAGCATCTCTTGTTTGTTCCAGGAAGTCCTGGATGGCAAGTTCATTGACAGCCCCCCCCCCCAAAAAAAAAGAAGAGTAGGGTTTTCTTTTTTGAACTTAAAGCTAATTTTGTGTCTCATTTTCAACATATTTTCCAACTTTTTCAGTGGATTCCACTTCACCGAATTCCCTGTTTTTTTATTTAGAGAAATCAACATGTCATGCTTCAGCATCAACTGGGTGAACTAGCCTGTTAGCAGAGAGGTTGACAGTTGAGAAAGCCAGTTCAGTGGGCACAGATGTTCTGAGAATATGAAGGTTCTATTTTTAGCATTCTGTAGCATTTTTTAACTTCCTACCAATCCATTGGACTACATTCTCATGGGGAGGCTGTTTGAAGTAAATCTACATTCCTTTCTTTGAGCACAACAAGTATAAGTGTAATCTATGAGCATCGCAATTGCAGTTTTTTCTTGTCCCACTGTGCTGGCAGAGCAGACTGTATGGTTTTCCAGAGATTCAAACCTTATGTAACCTGGAATTCATAACAATTATATTAATAATACTTGCATTATTAGCAGCTCTTAAAGATTAACCAGTGACTCATTCCCACAACAAAACACTCATCTTCTAATGTGTCTGAAGCTAGACCTCAGCCAAGAGGAAGAAAGAGAAGGTGCTTTTCACACTCCCCCTTTGTGTTTCTGTATAATATTTCATCACACACCATGTACTGTAGCATGCAGCAGTATTCAGTTTTACTTAAGTGTAATCACAGACCCTGCTTGGCAACTGTGGGAGTAGCTACTCCGCACTTTAATTTCCTTCCAATAGCCGTCGCCCGTAAGTGCTGTGGAATTATCCGAGGATGGGAGCTGCCACTTCTTTGTTTTTGTTTTAAACGAGCTTTTGGATTTTTTTTTTTTTCCCCTGCCCCGGAGGCTATCGATTTATTCATTAACATTCACGCTGACTGTTTATGCAATTTATGACACGGAAACACACTACTCAGCCTAATGACAGAATGCCCATATACTCCTGCAAATGTGTCATCATGGCACTTCAGTATGATAATCTTGGTAATTGAAAACATAACGGGGAAGAAAATTGTCACCATATTTCTGGTAGAGGTTGACATGTGGCGTATAACCTTTGTTTAAACATAAAAAAAGGGGGGGGGGGTAAATATATTCTTTCCTGTGGCACTTTCAAGATGGCTTCAGTTTAGCAGTCAGATTTACATTGGTTAGTCTGACTTAGGAGAGTAGCCCCTGACAGTAGAGTAGTATTCAGCTTTTTTTTTGGCTGGACCGCAACAGCAGGGCCAGCCCTATAAATGCGAATGTCTGTGACTGAGTCACTGAGTGATGAAGTTACACCATTGGTCGGCCAAGTTATGGCGTTACACCAATACACGGTCCAGCCATATACTGGGTTTTGACCTGGTCTTGTTTTTACAGAGTTGGATTTCATTTTCTGAAGATTGGTTTATTTTTATTTTTTTATTTTTTTGCTACTATACAGTAACCGTTCAGACAATCCAAAAATTTCTCTGACTTCTTATTCCCTTTCTTATAATTGCTGTCATTTCATAGCTGACCTCATGAGCAAAGGCGAGTACAGCTGTGGCCAGGATTCCCAGGCGGTGACCTTCAGTAGGTCATTGCATCCTACAGACGGAGGGAGGGCGGGTATCTGTTGGTGGTGTTTTTCCAGCCTTATTCCTGAAGGGCACCGATTGGGCACCTCTGACAGTTTTTAGCATGTGGGTCATTATTATAGCGAATATATTTTGATTGATTATTTTTTTACGTATTCAGTAGCTACTCAAAAAGGTACTAGAATGCACGTTAGCAGTGTACTGGCCAGAATATTTCTTCATTGGTTCGAATGTTGATAATATATAGCACACATTCTTGGTTTTCTTCATATTATTCAGAATATCCACGCCATAACAGCCCCTTTATTTGGTCATGTCATATTTGTAATTCTTGATTACCCTGTGAGCATTTTTGTAGTGAAAGTTCGGTGAAACACCATGTAGGTGTTCAGGTGAAAAACCAGCTGCATTTGGTTGGAAAAATTAAAGTTTTTTTTTGGTGTCCAGAATGCAGCCAGGCTATAGCTGGGTAAAGCCTGAGCGATATTGGGGTTAACTTAGTCAGTTTATGTCAAATCGGCTCTCAACCTAGATTTCCGCCCTTCTAGAGGTCTAGTTTCCAGCTTTTGCTCACTGGGTATTCAGTCATGGTGGAGAATTTTATAGCGCATGTGAACGTGTTTAGTTTGCCAATACTGAGACTACCTGCGTATTTAGTAAATGTCATAATTTACACTGACCCTGTCCTATGACTGTAATTTTAACAGCTCGTATTACCCTCCAATGCTCAGCTCCCCAAAGAGGTCCGTAAAGGTTACTTATTCCCTATCCTTCCTGCTAATTGACTGCTGGTTTTCGGCAAAAGAAATGGTAATTATCTCTAATTGATCAACTGCATGTTTAGCCACCTTTCCTCCCTGGGCACATGCATGATAGCAGTCAACGTAGAGCACGAAGAACACGAAAAAACTTACCTTTATTTCAGTGCACTAGATGGCGGGGAACTTTCTTTGAAGACTTTTTTGAATCCAGTATTTAACTGGTTAAATGCAGTTATTCTTAACGCTAGAACATAAAATTGTCTGAATTAACAGCAAACACTCTTTCCAGTAGGGTATCCAGTATGATTATATAATATGTAATACTGGCACGGATCTGTTAAAATAATAAATCTAAACTTGACCTGATTAATCTGTGAATTTGGCATTTAATTCTGCATGTTTATTATATGAGGGAATGTTTAGTTTCTTTAGAATTTACTGTACATTTAGAACAAGCACAATTTGAGCTACATTTTTTCGTTGTTCATATTGATAAGGCACTGAATTATTAGAAGCACATTTTCAGTGTGATGTTATGACTCATATTCTATGACAGGAAAGCTTATGAAATCTATTTTTACCTTATTAATAAAAATGTTTTATTCTTACCTCTGCTTAATCTCCACAGAGATTAATCAAACCCCCACCCTTCCACATGTAACCGCCTTTTGAATAAAATGGCATTGTTGGACTTTTACAGTCCCTGTGCAAGGGTAGGGTTCCTGTTTTTTATTATGAGGCATTTTGGGTTCGTGCTTACTTTGACATATTTACACCTCTCTGAAATCCTGTTGAATTTGTGTGTGCAAAGACTTAGGACCCACAGTCCCCTTTGCTGTAATTTAAGACTGCAGTCTGCATTTAGATGAAGTGGCTTTAGTTGGTGCAGTTTCTTTGGATGGCATATGCGGGGTATGGTAATTAGTCACAGAAGCACAGCCATCTCTCCTGGAAGGTGTGCAGTACAGCTATCGGTCTTATTTATTGAGTTCAATTAAGGGAAGTAAACAAAAGGCATTTTTCCAAGGAAAACAAGGCAGTGGCAGATCCTTTCTGAAACGCTTTTCGGAATGTAAATAAAGGTAGCAAAGAAATTGTCGGTAAAGCCTAACCGGGTTTGCCAACGGTCATTTCGCCAATTTTTGGCTCTTAAGCTGTTTTTCTTAAGCTGGTTTTTTCCTGTTTCTAATAAGGTCATTAAATATTCTTATGACTTTTTCTATTTTTATTTTCTGTTTTGAATGAGGAATTGTTAGTTCATCACGTGCAAGAAGTGCTCCTGAAATAGAACGCCGTAAATCTCCAAGATAAATTTACATGGCCTGCCAAAGTTTTCAGATCAGTGTTAGTGTAATAGTGCTGAACACTCTACTATTACACCTGTTTCTCTAGTGCTGAGTACTTTTAATTGAAATTCTTGAATCCGTTCCAGTTGTGGTGTCAAACTCCGGTCCTGGAGGGCCGCTGTACCGGCATGTATTTGTGGTTTCTTTCAATCAGCAGCCAATTGAGGCCTTGAGAACAAGGCGTCTGGACTCCTCAGCCAATCAATGACTGAAATTAATCACTCGTGCTGAAGCACACCGAAAACCAGCGGACACTGTGGCTCCCCAGGACTGGAGTTTGACACCCCCATGTTATACGGTCCATACCTTCTGTTTTTCATCGTGATTAATTACAGGTAGGTCACTACAGATCGCTCAGCTGCTTAGGCCAATGATTAGAAAAGAACTGGATAATCATCGTAAACAACCTGTCAACAGTGTGGCCATATCATCTTCTGCATCATCTTCTGCATTTATTTCTAGTCTTTTCTTTTTCGACTTCCTTCAAATAAAGTTAAATCTTTGTTAGTGAAGTAGATTCCTTGCGAAGAGATATGCAAATCATATGATTAGGCAGTTTACTGTTGCTATTGCCAGTTGGCTTTAGCTCAGTTCAGCACTATACACCATGTAGAATGGGGAGAAGGGGAGTGATTATTCTGAATGTACCTTCTGTGGAATATCTGGTGGTTGGTCTGTTTGAACTCATTTGCTGTGGTATTTTGGAGCTCAGCGAGGTGAGAGGAAGCTGGAGTGTGTATTTGTTTAGGTTTGTAGGCAATCCATTCAGTTCAAGCTAGCCTGGTAAATGATCACTGTTCAATTCGTCCATTAACACATCTCAATCAAACTGGTTGCAGTGAACGAGAAATAAAAAGGGACTCGATTAAGTTGAGCTGCTGAGCAGTGTTGCAGATTGGCTGTCGCCTCTCCCCACACAAACCGTGTCACCGTTTCCCCCTCCAAAATATTGTCGGAAAAATTAATGCAAATGCAACGAAAAGGGTTGTGAGAAAAATTAATGCGACGAAAGGGAACAGTTGAGTATCTGGGTTAGTTGGAAAAAATATGACCTTGTTTTAAATGGCAGGAGCATGAATGAATATTCAGCATTTGGTATCGCATAATGAAAAATGAAAGTCTGTGAAATTCAAGCCTGAGGTGAATACAGTTTCAAATCGGAAATTCTGCTAAGCTCAAAAGCACACATCTTCTCATTTGTCCGTACATTGTGCACAGCATTTGAAACTTAAATACGTAAAGGCGATATCTAAATGAGCGTGTCCGTGGAAAATTTGTGCTATTTTACAGTATTTTTGTAACGGGGGGAAAAAAAATGAGTGTCTGAGTTGCAGTTTTGCACTGTGAGCTGAAGAGGTTTTCTTATTATTACTAATTGGGCTGCTAGTCTGAATGGGTTTCTCAGCAGGATTTCTGAAATCCCACATAGGCTTTAAATTGAGCTGGGCAATGTGTTAATTCCTGTCTTCTAGCACCCAGTTCTCTCAGAAAAAGAACATTAAGTGGGAGCTTGCCAAATTTTACTGTGGTATTTCCAATGAGGACTAATACAGACTAAGCATTTTGAAACACACATAATAATAATAAGGCCATTCTAAATACACAATGTAATAAAATGCTTTAAATAATTAACCAATAATACAATTAATAATTAATGAACTATGAAGAGAATGAAGGGGAAGGATTTAGGGCAAAAAGATTAGGTAATGATGAAGGTAATGATATCATCCTAGATATATTATAGGCTAGGACGGTCCATAGTTAAAACAACAGGCTGCACATTTCTTAAGAGGAATCAATAAAGTCAATAAAAACCTCGAGCATAAGAAATGACCAAAGTCATTTAACAAAATTAACAAAAAGGACTCCGAATGCTAATATGTTTCGGCATCCATAACTTGCATTAAAGACCATGCCCTTCCTGCTGTACTCTGCATCACTGTTGCTGCTCTTTCTGAATGCTCAATAATCAAGAAGGATAAATCATAATTAATTTGGTGCAATTGAAAATTAGTGCTTAAACGGAACACTTTGTACTCTGTAATTGTAAGGACGAAGCAACCAATCAGAGAACAAGCTTGTGTCTCACTTTCCAGCTGGTACGGTTCGTCTGAAATGGTAATAGCTGGGTAATCGAGGTGATTTCGGTAACTTGAAACGTGATATCATGTTAGGAGCTTTTGACAGGTGTCTTGATGAGGATGCAATATTGGCATCGTTTTGCAGGACTGAATTACAAGCAAAGATTGGGCTGCCTAACTTATGACCTTACTTGGCACATTTTTTATATTACGATTTATTATGGAATATTCTCAGTGTTTGAGAGTTTACAAATGCAAAACATGGACCCATTTAAAATGCCATTAAGATGCATTATCGTGGCAAAATGGCATTCAATTTAACAAATATAATTAGGTATTCCTGAGGCGGTATTTACTGGTCAGTGTTGCCGAGTGGGATTCTTCATTTAAATGTGAATTTTCTGGGGGGTGGGGGGGGGGTGAGTTGTTTGAAAGTCATAACCATGTCCTTGTGGCCGTATGACCTTACGTCTTGCAGTCCTCCCCCCGCCCCCGCCCCCCTTTTTCGTGTAGCTGCATCAGTACATTAGAGCTGTTGTGAACTATATCACTTCCAACATTGCGTTTTTTGAGCTGTCCATATTACTGATGGGGATTAATCCCGTCTCCCTGGACAGGACTGAGCCCTGCTGTGACTCCTCTCCATAGCAACCGTGGCAGCACACGCCCGTGCATCACCGCACATGTCCCGAATGCACTCGCCAGGTTATGGCTGGACCATCAACGGCGGACATTTTGTTTGCCATTTGCTGGAGATGATGAGCAGAAACACCTGCAGTCTTTCATGTCTGGAGCAAAAGTGCCGGCAGTATTCTTGCTCTGTGGTGGCTGGAGACTTAGCATTAGTTTTGGCCTCTTGCACCCAGCTGTACCTGGAAAATTTGACCTGATGACATCAGACAAGGACATTGTCCTGATTGGTGGGCAGTGTGGCACAAGTCATTGGCATTTTCAACTTGTGACCTTGAGCGCTGGTTCATGTGCTCTAGGGGCTGTGGAAGTTGCTCAGTGATATTTAGAGGGATGCCATTTCCCCTTTCTTGAAAGTGGTCCCATAGGAAAGCTGCTTACCTGCTGCAGCTGTGCCAGCAGGTTTATCTTCAGGTGATCAGGATCAGGAGATATGGTTCCCCCCCCCCCTCCTCCAGTGGAGCCCTAATCTGCCCCCCAACCTTGCCTCTGTAATCCAGGCTTCCAGTTCGGATACAGAGCAGGGTTGCCATATCATTCCAGCATGTCACCCCTCAAGGAAACCCGTGTCGCTGTCATTCGCCGTCACCTGCACAGCCTGACACGGTTTCCGTCAGGCCGCGAGTCGTGTGTGTGTGTGTGCGTGTGAGTACGCTCGGTGTTTTCCTTCCCGCCTTCCCGCTCCGTTTCTGTTTCGAGTGCGCCCTCGAGGTGAACGCCCTCTCCTGAGCGTTTCATCCCCAAGACCTCGAACGCCATCCGTCTGTGCCTGTTTGTTCTTCTGTTATCGATGTGGAGGGGAGGGACTCAGACTGACGGTGGAATATTGCTGTTTTTTTTTTGTTTTGTTTTGTTTCTTCTTTTTTTTTTTGTTCTCTTTGTTTCGTTTCCGACAGCCACCATCATTCCTTTGTGGTCTGGACAGCCCACTCTCTGCTTGCCGCTGCTCCGACATGCCACTTGACTGGGTAAATGGACCAAACTGTCTGTGCCTGTGTCCGTGCAGTCTGTCCGATCCTGTCCTCATGAACACTCCTCCAGTCCTCTGAACAACCTGATCTGATGTAGTCCCCCCCCCCCCGACCCTGGCTCCCAGGAGGGGGCGTGTACTTTTTATAAAGAAATCTGGTGTCTGACCTTTTACCTCCCACCCCCCGAACCCCCAACAATGCCGTGTTGAAAACCCAGCAATGTCCAGCAATGAGATTAAATGAACGATCAAGTTTTCTACTGAGTGACAAGAATGGAAATTGAATCCATTTTACGTTTGGTGTAAATGAGGTTTCAGTTTTTTTAAGATGAAATTGGATCTCATGAAAAGGTATTTGCGCTTCAGGGGGAACATTGCTGGCCAGCAAGTACATCTCTAAACTGCCGATTTGCCCTTTTTGAAAATAAGATTCCTCCTGTCCCCCCCCCCCCCCCCCCCCCAAATATGTTCACATTGAGCGTATAGAGGATGTATTTTTAGAACATTATTAATTTAATTACAAAGCTTTTTCCGATTGAAGAAAGACTTGATTTTCTTTCGAAAAGAATGTAATTGCCATCTACAATACCGGTGAAAATATGAATATTTTGGTATATCCAACTTCTGTTGAGTTGTAGAGAGCGGATTCCATGATGTGACCCGAGTGAAGCATCCTCTCAGCCTTGCACATGGTAACAGCAGCGTGTGGTGCAAGCTGATACTGTTCCGGACTTCTTGGAGCATTAAGTTAAAATCGACCCCCCCCCCCCCCCCCCCCCGCGTGTGGGACTGCAGAGAAACGCCATGTTGCGTCTAAAAGGATTTCCCACTCCGCTCGCAGTACGCTGCTGCTGCAGCACTGTCACAGGGCCGATCTGTCATTCATTTCAGTCGCGCTGCGCATAAATTGGACAAGCTTCGTTAAAAAAAAAAAAAAAAAAAAACGAGCTCTCCGGTTTCTGTACAGTTCATCTGTTCGTGTCGCGGCCGCCGACGCCAGCGAGCCGAGTTTGCGTTGGCATCTGTGACCCGCTTCGCACTGCCACCGCCATTGGCTCGCGTCGCCGCGCTGGCATCGAGCTCCCACCCGCACTGCGCTCCATCAAATTTGTATCTAATTGGAATAATTAAGCCTAGGAGACCGGCCCAATCAGAGATGTCAAACCCAGTTCCTGGAGGGGCCGTTTGTATACCGGCTGATTGCTCACAAGCTTTCTTCTGGAATTATCTCTGCTGATAATAACATCGTATGGACGCCTCCAAGCTAATCAGTGGCGTCCACTGTCTACACATTCATATGTGTGTCTGCTCAGAATTGATGCTTGTAAACAGGCAGTGAGGCTTGCTGAACCCCCCGGCTCTTAATTGCGTAGTTGGGAAAGTCATGTACTCACTAACTCGCACGATAGCAGCCCCCCAGGAAGTAAGTTTGATCCTCAGTTACGCCTAAATGCACGAGCTGAGTGCCGTGCTTCCATTTTCTGTTTTCTGTGAAACTGAAATGTATGTTCTTCCGCCATGTTCTCATTATTATTCCACCATTCTCTGTTTTCTTCCATTATGATGTCATTAAAAAAAACGTATGGTGCTGTTCGTTTGTGGATTCTTTTCCGTTTTGTTTACATTCATGTTTTTGCACCCCCACCTCAGCCCCCTCCCCCCCAACCCTTATAAATACTTGCAGTCTGACGATTGTCTTCCTGTTTCATCTGCAGTTGCGATTTAAAGTTGTCTGTACCAGTGGTACGCCTCCTTTGAATTTCCTGCCGTTGATGTAGAGTAGTTAAAACTGGCAATAAAGGCGTCTTTGGCTGCTTTTCTTCATATTGGGCAGAAACATTCCTTGCTTTCTTTAATTGATTTTTCTGCAGTATAAAAAATCTTTATACAACACTTTTCCTCTGAAAGTATTGTTTTTTTCCAACTTTTCTTCAGTTTTGTCTTTCTTTAAAAAAGTTAACAGTTTGGAGTTAAAATGCTGATTGGGCAGTAAAGAGTTTAAATGATTACTGTGTACAGGTAGTCTCCTGTGTAAAAAGAAAAAAAAAAACAGTGGCATACCAGAACAAGTTTTCCCATATTCCATATATATCCTCATTACTTGCCGATTGCATATTCCATTATAACCTGAGATGATATTTAAAACCATACTTAATGTAAAGGTATGTGAAAAATCTTAAATGCTTTATGGGTACTTACAACAGTAGGCATTTCACTGAGGAACATGAGCAATGGCAGTTTTATGGTAAAAGAAAGTTCACACCTTTTTATCAGTTCCTTAGTGTTGAGATATAGACCTCCTCACTCATTTTACTGCTGCACAGACTGGTGGTGATCACGCTCCTGGGTGTAGGCTACTCTTGATGAAGTGTGTCTTGGTAAGGCAGATGATGTAAAGGTACTTCTAAGGTGTTCTGGAAAATATTTTAGGATTTAATTATGATGGTCCAGTTGTTTCACAGATTTATCTTGAGCAAGATGCTGCACGTCTCCAAAATAAAGAAATCCCTTTCATCTTGATTGTACCATATTTCAAATCGTGAAAATCAGTTGCTTAGCCTAAATGGAACTATGTCCCCCCTCATTCATTGTGACAGTTAAGTGGAAATTCATCTTTGCTTCCATGTCACTAAATGGAAAATTTATGTGTAATAACCAAAGTCAATATCTGTGCCATTTGAGCTTGTGAAGATGTGTTGAGTTCTGGAAATGCTTAGTCATTTGCTTGACTGTTCTCTGAATGGTTGTGGCCTCACATTGGAAACTGTGAAATGCCATTGAAATACGACAGTGCTGGAGTATTCATGTTCTGTACTTTTACTGAAGTAAATTTCACTGACTAGACCTGAAGTGTTTCATGCTTATTATGGCCTTGATAGACCTGTAAGAAGTTTGTATAGATAAATTCAGTGTTAATTTTCAGGTCAGGGAAGTTACCTTTTAACCTAATTAAACTGCCGGAGTTATAGAAGATGTGTTTCTTTGTCATTCTGACAACTTTACTAAATCAAATTTCTATCGTGCTACCGTTGCATGCAGAAACAGGAAACGGAGCGGCTGTCAGACTCCTGCCCCTGTTTGCTGAGTGGTCGGTGTGACTGTTCGCCTGCTTTTGGGCCTACCTGTCTCCTCTTCGCCTCTGCAGATCCCTTGTGGATGAGGACGACCCTCATATGAAAGTGTCTCTGGGGAGCAGCGACATGGGCGTGTCCGCCCACCTCCAGGCGTCGAAGACGGGCAACACGCGGTTCTTCACGAGCAACACCCACAGTTCCGTGGTCCTACAGGTGAGCTTAGTCATTGGACTGGCGGGGAGGGGGGTGGGTTTGGAGAACGAACATGACTGGTGCCATGCCGAAGTGCTGTAACTGCTGACACCGCCTCGTACAGGTCATATTCATTGCGACAGGGAGCTTTTGTGCACAATACCCCAACTCCGCCCCCTGCTGCAATGTGTACTACCTCTTTAATGTTGAAGAGTTGAAAATCGGTTGCGTTGGTACCAGTGTTTCCTGAATGTTTCTGTTGTGTAATGTAGTGTAGTACAGTATATATGCAGTTGCTCAGGTTCAGTTTTGTTCCAGCCCAGGTGGTTGAGTGAAGCACAGTGGACATGGCTAGGCTTAAGGGAGAAAGGGCTATAAGAAGCTGTGGTGGGGATGGGTGACTGATGTGGCCTCCCCTCAGCTGTTTGACATAAACCGTAAATGGCCACGAGCGACTGATCCCTTCCAAGCCCTCCAGAGAGACGGAGAAACAGCGTCTCCTTTGTCATCCCCTTCGGCTTCGTTTCCAGAGGAGCGGGGAGAAAAAAAGAAAGACAAACGGAGATTAGGCGGCCGGGGTCAGGCTCGCGCCGAGCGAGAAAAAAGCGTCTGTCGACGAAAGTGCCGGAGCTCTGAGTGGCGGTTTTAATTTGAGGCGAACGACGTTTTAATCCGCGACCGCGCTCGGGGGGGGTTTAAGCCGGGGGGGTGCGGCGATGGGTAATCGCTCGCGCGCCGGGAGGAACGCGGAGACGGCGTGGCGGAGCTCAGCCGCGGCGCAGCTAGCTGCCGGTTCCATTATATTCAGTCACGTAGAAAAGGGTTCGCTGACTCTGAGGGAGCCGCGTTGTGAAACGTAAATGGGAAAACCCGAGAGATAGCGAAATGAAAAAGAATGACTCTTGGACGCGTTCGTACGCTGGCATTCCCCTTGTGTTGAAATTCGATTTTTTTTTTTTTTTTTTTTTTTTTTTTTTTTGCCTTCAGTCTCATGGCGTATTCCAGCTCCCACGATGCTTTTGTGAGCCAGCGCGTCCGTTCTGTACGGGGTTAATGAAACCGAAGAAGGGAATTGTGTCAAGTGGGCAAAAAAAAAGCAGAAATTGGCGGTTTTGAAATAGCAGCAGATGATCTGAGGACAGTACAGAATGGGACTGCGCTCTTTCAAGTTTGCCAGTTTTGACGGGAGGTAGAAATTAGCCGGGGGGGGGAATTAAAGAGCCAATCAGCAACGCTCATGTGCATCATTCAGTGAGCACTTTGCCAGGCCCCTCCTCCTGTGATCAAAGGCTGCCCAGAGAGCCCAGCTCCTCTCCCTGTCAATCAAAGCCTGTCTTCAGGAGCCCGGCTGAAAGCCTGGTTACTGAACGTGACCACAGGCGCTGGTGCGGCGGGGCTTCTGATGGCGGCTCGCAAAACCCCGTTAATATCTCAGTTCAGCTGTTCCTGTGTTCCGGGTTCTCTCTCCCACGTCGCTTCCGAACACGCGGAGGCTTTCAAACGGCGTCCGCGTTCTCTTCCGTCGCCGTCGTGCCGGGGAAACGCCGCGTTCACCTCTGGCAGCGACGGCAGCCGCACGGCACGTCGGCCTCAGCCTCGATGAATCACCGCGTCTCCGTACGGGCGCCGTTCAGTGGCCTGGCCCAAATCGTGAGGTCCTGCCTCTGGGACATTTCAGGTGGGAGTCTGGAGGTCCTCCTTAAATCGCCCGGGCCTGGATTAATGGCTGATGACTGACCCGGCACAGCTGGTGCGCTGCGGAGTCCACAGCCGGCAGCTAACATCATACATTCCACTGGGTGATGGATGATGGCGATGTGATTGGACATTCCATTCCACCTAAATATACAGTAACAAATGAAACGACTGAATCTTGAAACGATATCGAACACTTGCATAATAATAATAATAATAATAGTCGTAATTATATTTTATGTTATATAATTTCAGGACTCATTACAATGAAAAAATAATGCATGGAGAGCCTCTTTTGTTTCTCACTAGATTATTTGTCAAAACACTTCCCTTAAAGCAATTTTTATAATAATCACTGAAGACCAGGGTCAAATACAGATAAAATGAATCAAAAAGTATTTGAATCAAACCTTTGAATCAAATACTTTGCAAAAGCAAAAACACATCAACAAAATGGATAAGAATTAGTGATATGAAGTCACTGTAAATAATGTATAGTTTAAAAATCAAAAGGAGAAGTGTAAATTGCATTGGAAGAGATCTCTGTGCAGCACTTTGTTCCAGCATGTGACTCCGTCGATGACCTTACAGTAGCGGAGGGCTGGGATTGATCGGCGTGTAAATGTGTTTTTCCCGTGTGCGGTGACAGTTGTGTTCCCGTCTGTGTACAGGGTTTTCGGGGGCGAAGTGTCCTCGTGTTGTAATTGCCCATATTGAACCAGCCCCAGGACGTGTGAGTGGGCCGTGGTTACAGCTCTGGCTGATGGGTTGTCAGATGATCGCGTTGGCACCCAGGGGCTGGCGCACACTGCCGCTGTCACGCCAAGGTTACTCTATTGATTGACATCTGAAGACAGACAGCCGGGCAGTCAGCCAGCTAATAACGACTCGGGCTTCATGGTGTAATGTCAAGTGAGTTTGATCTCCGGCAACGGCATTGTTACTGAGATCTTTCCATTCCATTACAGTCGATAGACCACTGTAAAGTGTTCTCATATTATGCTCCACAGATAGCAGCATTACAAATATGGCTGCAAAGCAGCGATGTCGGGGGCCAGGCACCAGGGGTGAGCTGTAGCGCTTTGGGCGGTGCTTTGTCATGGACTGCAAACCCAGTTCAAATAGCATCCATAGCAGCTTTGGTGTGTATTGTAAAGGTACATTAATAATTATTTGAAAATGACTATTTTGATGTTGCGTCACCAGGAAATTTGATACACATGACCTACATGGGTCTCTCTTCAATTAGTACACGTCAAAAAATTTGAATAGAGGCTGGATTTAAAGGAGGTGTGGTCAAATATCTTTTTCAGAATTTATGCATATTCATGTTTGATTTCCCTTAAGAATCTTGGATTGATGGGAGATATTCTTCCCTGGACTGTTGCAGGGAGGCTGTCCGAGGGTTCCTGGCAAATTTCATACAGTTTGGGCTCATGGAGCCAATGCAAATTTCTTATTTCACAAGAAGCGCCCCCTATAGGCCATATTGCACCTTAATACTGCATGCCTGTGCATGCTCGTCCATGTGTGTTTTTGAGCTCAGGAAAGGGGTGAAAATTTAGCGAGGAGAAGAAATTGGGATCCCACGCATCCTTGGTGGTTGGCCCCCTAATTACAGTGTACTGGACAGAACGTGTTCTGCCCAACGTAATTAGGCTGCATAGACAGATTGCTGTTAGTCTGGGCATTGCTTGTCCCTTGATAGATCAACAAGATCATGTCTGCTATTATCAGCAACAGGTGCAGAATAAAATGGGTCTGCTTGTTGGTGATCCATGTTGTGGTTAATCCAGGAGAATTGTGCCCTCTCTCGCACTGTGGTCTGGACACAGGCTCAATGGTCTTATGGTGGTCGAGAATGAAAGCAGGACCCTCTTCTGTGATCTGTGTTGGATTTGCCTTACCGAACTCAAAACGGGCTCTACAGTGCCCCCATTTTAGGAGCATTTGCTCCTGAAAATTGAGGTGTGCTAACTGGAAAAATAATTTAGGAGCACATCTGCTAATTGGGATGCACTACATTTGGGTGCTGCTTGGAAATTTCTTTTTGTGTAGAACTTTGAAAAAAGGGTTATGGAATCTCAACATAATACAGCAAAGACAGACATTACGTCACTGAGGATGGAAGACGTCCTGCCGACTTGCTGGCCGTTGAGTAAGGGTTCATTTCGAGTTCACAGTTAAGTGATTTACAGCTTTATGTTAGCTCAAACGTAGGTGGTTTGTAAGCTGCTACCAAGCTGCACACAGAATGGAGGCAATCAACTCATGGTGAATGTGGGATCACTGCTGGTTTAATATTCAGTGGTACTTTGCGTGACACGAGAATAAGAATCTTCAGGCATCAGTATCTGAAATACAGTGCTTGCTACGGAGATGCGAGATTATTAGGGTGAAGAACGGCGAAGAAATGCAATGTGGACTGGGTTTAAACAGAGACGCTGCATTCCCCAGACAAGTTATTCCATCATTTTTAAAACCATTGTTACCAGGAGCACCGCTGTCTCCTTCAACTTCTTGGTTTTTTAGTCAATTTAGCCCACTCAGTGCTCTGTGAGTAGTTGAATGTAAGCAGTCGCTCTGCGTTAAATTGGGATTTTGGTGAGTGGAAGTTTGGGCAGATGATGCATTATCACACTTTCCCACCTCCACCCTCCTCATCGGACGGGATCTTTGTTTCTTCCTTTGGCTTTTATTTCTGTTATTTTACAGGCACTGTGCCCCCCTGATAACCGCCACCCCCCATTCCTTTAACCAGCTGATATTTCATATTCATTTGTATACTATTTCTGATACAGCTGCTGCAATATCCATAATGCTAATAATAACAGTGATACAAACAACAAAAATGAACACA
The DNA here is from genome assembly GCF_013347855.1 of Anguilla anguilla. Classification (NCBI taxonomy): domain Eukaryota; kingdom Metazoa; phylum Chordata; class Actinopteri; order Anguilliformes; family Anguillidae; genus Anguilla; species Anguilla anguilla. Next base: position 10,974,673 of record NC_049203.1, read on the forward strand.
ACAGCAATACTCATAGAAATGAGCACTATGAACTGCAAGGGCAGTAATAACATCCGCAAAACACATGAACTCTGACCCTCTCCACTTCTCCACCCCTCACACCCCTCTCCCCAAACCCCATGATTTAAGCCTATACACTATACACACACATACTGTACAGACATACAGGGTGTGAAGATAAAAAACAGAACAGAAAAAACGGATACACCAGGACTTAAGGAGAATCTAATGCAAATAACTTTTCAATCAAAGGGGTTAGTGGTGCTTCTATCACTTCCATCTTAAATACTTCTGCATAATTCATGTACTTATCTTAAAGTAGGCTATATTTGCATTAAAATGGCAGAGTATTGTTAACTCAAACTCTTCCTCCTCTTTGTTTTCAGCTTCTATTGTCTGTTCGATATGCTTTTATATATAGGTAATATGTCATGAGGTTCTGCCAGTGCTGTACTTTTACAAGATTTTAACTTTTCCAATTTTTAGAACAACTTTTTTTTTCTCCTAACAATAGATGAGAAGAGTATAACTTTTAATGTGATAGGTGTTATTAGAAGCTTTCTCTGAGCTTAGGAAGAGCCACAAAGAAAGCACCGTATTCTTCCTCTAGAGTGCTGATAACCATATCTCTAATTGTTTCCAAAGTTTGCTTATTTCTTTACAGTCCCAGAAGGCATGGAGCACAGAGTATCTGTCTGCTTTATATTTTAATCATGAGCTGAGTTTTTTTTTTTTTTTTTTTTTTTTTTTTCAAATTTGTTCATCTTGATTCTTGTCATAAGGTTAAATTGAATTCATTAATGCATCAGCATTGTGGGGCTGATTGGTGGTTTGAACAAAATCAAGTTTGGACTGCAGTAATCCAGCTGAGAGAGAACACATTTGTGTGCATTTTTTCTGCATCTGTTCCTGCAGTGGGAACCCTTACGCTTCTTATACTTGGCAGTGTTTATAAACTCAAAAAAAGGCCACTGTGGAAATGTTTTGTCAATTTAATTCCAGAGGCAGACTCTGGCTTAATAATACACTGATATCCTACATCTGCTGCAGTTGTTCAAGGAAAGTCATCCATATTTAGGGCAATCCCTGTCGTATAATCACAGCACTGGCGCGACCAACAAGCATAATTTCCTACATTTGATCGCCTTCCAGGGAAGTTTTTGAGTGTTTATCGTTTTTTTTTTAAGGGTGAATAAATTTATTTAATAATTTTTGGAATGCTGCCACTTTGGTGCTTCCTCCTTTTAATGTTTTGTCCTTGCTATCAAGTATCTGCTGCAGGAAATCACAAATCTGTGTGTGTCTGTGTGTGTGGAACCTCTTCTGCCATCATTACAGCATAAAACTTGGCTGTGATATATTGTGAACAAAGCTAATGATCACCCACTCCCCCACCCCAATTAGTGGCAGCGGCTTTTAATTATGTGAAAATGGATTGAATTGAGTGCACAGTTCTTTGACTTGAATGCTACCTGGTAAAACATCTCATTAATCATCGCTTGATATTCTGTTAGCAAGATTTTATTTTTGTTATTTTTTTGTTTTTTTTTGCAAGCACAGAATAATTATTTTCAATGTAACCAGATGTCAGCTGCTCAAGCGACTCTCTCTCTCTCGTGGTTTGTGTATGGAATAGCTTGCTCGCAGGGGGAAGGGTCTGTAGAGACTGTGGGGTTGTCTCAGTGCTGGCCTGTGCTGAACATACATGTATGCTAGTGATGGTGTAATTGAGCCTTTGTCTATGTACAGATCAATTCTCAAGGCATTGACACTAATTAAACGTGTTGGTAAAGTACTGTATACAGAAATGGATATCATGAACGTAGCTCACTATCTTGCAACAACAAAGATGAACTCCTTGTCTATGAACTGCATTAAACCGGATAATTCCAAGCATGCTGGAGCTTGAATGAATTGATGCAGACATTGTGAATTTTGCCAAAGTGGTCACTGTTTGATTTGAAGATACTAATTTGATTAGCCCAGTGGAAAAACAACCAATTTGACACAACAGTCTCAATACTCTTGTATTTACCTGTGTGTGTTTGATACAGGTGCTCCTCCTCCTAGTACCGGACATATTTGTCCCGACCCACTACAGGCCTTTACTTTTTAAAAAATAAATTTCCCTCTCATTGGTAATGTCCAGCGGCGGAGTGCGATGCTGTTAATATGAGAACGCCGAACCCCTCGCTGCTGTTTCCAGGTCTTCCGCTGAGCTACGGCGCGCATCAAAATCAATAGAGGAGAAAAAATCAATCGCTCTGTAAAACGGAGCCGCTCCCCCCCCCCCCCCCCCCATGCCCACCCCCCCGCGTTCCTTTTTTTAGCCTCAGCACGACCGGAAGCGTCCGCACCGCCAGGGCGTTTCTGCAAAACGCGCGAGATGAAGGGCGGGGGGGGGGGGGGGGGCCCCCGTGTCACGGAAACAGGGCCTTTGTAAGTACCTGGACGCACACGAACCCTGGCAGTTAATACTGACCCTCTGAAAATGAGAAGTCTCCCTTTTTTAAAAGAAATGTATTTTAATGGATCTGGAACTCGTTCAAGCCCCGTTCCCTAGTAAAAGCCTGCACTAGCTCATTTAAAGATGGGATTGCATTGCCAGGATTGAGTCAGACTCTGTAGGCCTAGACAGATAGTCTGAAAAGGTTGAAAATGCCATTGAATGCCCATCCCCTCCCCACAGATGAAGGCTTATGAATCTGGTTACAAATGTAAACCTGTTTGGGCGCAGGCCAAAGGTGTTCCTCATTCGCAGTCTTGTTTTGTAGCCGGGTTAGCCTACTCGCTGTAATTTTAAACTGGTGGTTTCCTTGACCCGGGTAGGTGAGCTCCAGCCACTCTATTCTAAACCCATGGATTTCCCCTGAGTCCAGATTTACCTGATATCCGACTGTTTAATTAAACGATCAGTTTTCAGGGGAAATTAAAGCGGAGGGTGGAAATGCTGCATAAACAGGTGTCTTGAGACCGAAGATAAAGGTACGCCACGCTCCAGTTTGCCTCCGGTTATTGTAGCTCATCCCCTTTTTAATTTCTTCCTCATTTTTAATTCTTATCCTTTATAAAAAATAACATTGCTTTCAGTTTGGCAACCTGTAGGAAGAGCGAGCCATTGGGTTATGTGTAATTGAATGTACTATTTTTATTTCATGGCTACACGCTTGACTGCTTTTTGTAGGCAGTGCAGTGTAAGGAGCTAGCCTCCCCTGTTGAGGGCTGTCGCTCCTGTATCCCATGGGCCGAGCAGTCGAGAGTAACAGTAATGCTAATCTAGATTTGCGGTTAAACCGTCTGGCAAAGTGGGGTTGTTTTTCTCCTTTAAATGAGGGCTGTCGCTAGATGGGCCACCCTGGAAAGGACGGAAGTCCTGCCCTGTTAACATCATGTGTCATCTTTTGAATCTTTAATCTTTACTAGCCTGTCTTTCTCTTGCCAGTCTGCACTACTTTAGCTTGCTTTGGAGAAGAAAAGCAAGGACCCTGTTCTTGTTTTGTGACTGTGTTGTGTTGTTGTGCGAATAGTGAGTGGCTCATTTAGTCAGTTCCCACCCTGCAGAGTGTCAGGTCCGTTCTGCTTGTCACATTGACAGGAGTGTTTTGGGTCTGTGACCTCAAAATGATGGAGGTGTGGGTTGCTTTGCCAAGAGGAGTGGAGGTGTGAGCCATACAAAAAAGATGAGTAACCTGCCTTCAGTGAAACTAGTGCCTCGGCTTTTTTTATTGGCCAGCACCAGGCATGACCAAAAAAGACTGTACAATAAGCTTGCTTGCCTTTTTGTGTGTAGTTCAAATTTGTCACTTGACATTAAACTGATGCGAAGATGTAATTTACAACCAAACTTAAATGTGACCAGAACAATCTTTGTTTTGAGGTAAAGTGTGCATGGAGTCTCCACATCACAGGGGAATGTGATCCAAACTGAAAGCAAAACGGCTTCTGCTGAAATGGAGGCCTCCAGTTCTGGCTGCAGTATCTCGGGGGGGGGGGGGGGGGGGGGGGGGAACGAAAAAACAAAGAATGACATTGAGATCGGGTCCGTTATTGTAACAACTGTGAAGCTGGTGATTTGAGCATGCTCCAACTCCCATCTCACTCCGGTGCCCCGGAGGGTGCAGTGGGGGAGGGGGTTCACTGTCACTGGGGATCCAGCCGCCTCCCCCTCACAGGTCTCTCTTGGCTCGTTGACAGGGGTTCGACCAGCTGAGAATAGAGGGACTGCTCTGTGACGTGACCCTGGTGCCGGGGGACGGGGACGAGGCCTTTCCGGTCCACCGGGCGATGATGGCGTCCTCCAGCGATTACTTCAAAGCTATGTTCACAGGTAAGGCGCGCGCGCGTGCGTCACCCGCGCCCCCGTTTTCGCCGCTCTGACGAGGCTCCTTACCCGTCGCGTTCGCCGCGATTATTTCAGCCATTCGACACGCTCGCTTACTCCTGTCTGCTTCGCCCCTCTCCGTTCTCCCGACGCCCTTCCAGAGTCGACAGGGCTTGGGGCCTCGCTGTGTGCGATTACATTCTCAAGTGCACCTTGACTAAACAGCCCGAACCGAAATGAAATCCAGCCAAGCTAATTGCGTAAAAAGGTAATGGCGAGCATCAGCGGGGCTTGTTTTCTGGGCTCTGTCTGTGGCTCCAGAGATCTGCGGCCGTGTCGTTTCGGCTTTGCCTGATGGGATGTAATATCTGTTTAATCAGCCGGTGCTGTTCCTTTATTAGCCATTGTGGATGTGTGAGTGCTGTTATCTTGTCGGGCACTCCGATCGGGCAGCCCGGCGGGGGGCCTCCGCGGGGTTTTATTGTGCTTTTAGTCCTCCTATCTCCACCATCTACATATTTCACCCTAAATTATAAATGGCACCTGCTGCGGGGACGCGTGTGCCTGCCGTTTGCCTCGCGAAACAAGCAAGCAAATTTGTTCCCCATTCACGTTCAATCAGTTTCCTTTCAGCATGTTTAATTGGGACAGTATACATTCCTTATCACACGGTTTAAAATTAAGGGGCCCAACATTGAATATAATTGCAACAATTACTGTGATGTTAAATGCACCGGTTGTGCCCTGTGTACTTGCAATGCCGCCGATTTGCGGTTTGCTTTGCTGTACGGGTAAGTGTGGGGCGTGGAGCAGGCAGAAAGGTGCGGAGGTGCGGAACGCTTGCTCTGGTGTGCTCTCTGATGGAGGGAGCCCGTTTTCTCGCCCTCAGCGTGACAGACGAGCGGGTAAAGCGAAGTGAGAGGAATGTTCCGCGGGGGAAGGGCGGGTGGGATACGCACGTTGGTATTATTGGCTCCTGCGGATTAAAATGGATGGGTGAGCTCAGGCAGACGTGAGTCATACTTTGTAACGGAAGGGGCGACGGGCGCAGGTGGTGAGGCTGTGAAAATAGGCGCCTCACGTGAGCCCCTCGTCTTTCTGGGTGATTCATCTTGGAGCCTCCATGTTGGCAGTGTCATATTTTTTAAAAATGTTTTAATTTTTTTGATTGACTGATGCTTATTCTTCAACACAAACCTGCTGGATGGAGCATCTCTGTACTTGAGCTTTGCCTTGATGAATGGGCACAGAAGTATACATTGTGGAAATGCTGTCAGTTAATCAATGTGAGATTACTTTCATCAATAATTCAGTGCTACAGATAAATATTCTATGCGGGGTAAATCTTTTAATGTAAGATTTGTTGGCCCCTGTCTCCTGTTTGTCCGGGGTTCTTTCAGGTGGGATGAAGGAGCAGGACTTGATGTGCATCAAGCTTCACGGCGTCAACCGGATAGGCCTCAAGAAGATAATCGACTTCATCTACACAGCCAAGCTCTCACTCAACATGGAGAACCTTCAAGACACGCTGGAGGCGGCCAGCTTTCTCCAGATACTCCCCGTGCTCGACTTCTGCAAGGTCTTTCTCATATCGGGGGTAAGACAGCGTTCACAGCCTTCGCAGTCTTCATTCAGCTCTCTGTAAGGCCGGCACGAAAAGGACCTGTGCAGAACCTCCATTTTCTCCTACACTGTTCATATTCTATTCTATCCTATTTTATCAACACTTGAATCTTCAAGTATGGAGAGAATTGGCGAGCTTGCCCAACCTTCAGAGTTCCTTTTCACAAGCATTTATAGATAAGTGCAATACTTTTATTCTTTCATATGCTTCAGGTTATAATAAGGACTCAGTAGCTCTCTGTATTTGTAAGTATAAACGGTCTCTTTTCTGGTTATACACTGATGTATATTCCATAGGTACCATGGGATAACTGTTAATAGGTGCATACACAACAAGTGTCAGAACATATCAAACCGTAGGGACACTTAAAATTAGATTACGCTGAATTGAAAATTTCATTACCAAGTAATTAGCAGAGGTGTGACAATGCATCGTACCACGAAATGTTGCTATATAAAAATGTGACGATATGCATCCTCATGCCTAAAAATGGTTTGCGATATCAGCTTGCTTCTTAATTACACCTCTGATCATGCCAGCAAAGCTGTCCTGAGGCCTTCAGTGTTTTGATTGGGCAGAGAGGGCACTATGAGCTCATGCCTTGCAAGCTCCATCAACGTCACATTCATGTGAGGGCGTGTTCTAAGTCTGATGTTTGGCAGCATTTTGGATTTTCTTTCGGAACACAAAACGGTAACAAAATGACACAAAAAGTCACAGACTGTCTGCAGGTGTTGTAAGAAAATATTGCCGTACATCACAGGTAGCACTATCAACGTGCTAAATCACCTGCAATGCTATCACTATTCACAATTCACAGTCTGCGTTAGTGAAGAAGACGACTACTGAAAGGTCAAACGACTCTGACAGAATTCCTTCGCAGCGCTACTTCCTTGAGTGCGAGAGCCAATGAGATAACAGAGTGCACTGGCATTTTTACTGCCGTGGACAGCCGGCCGTTTTCTGGATTTGGGCGACTCGTCGATGCGCTCGAGCCCAAGACGCGCACCCCCATCACGCACTCATTTACTCGCTCCGTAGCGAAGGTAGTTTCCCTGAAGGCCAGAGCCCGATATTAATTTAAATTTTAACTTCAGATATGTTTGTGTAAAATGAACTCCTTTTTTAGCTTTTAAAAGAAAATGTAATTTGGCTCATGACTCCAGAAACCTGTTTATTTGCACACACAGTTTTGGTTGGAGCCTGCATGTGCTGCATTGTTCTGTCCAGTGAGTTTGGCTCCCTTTGGCTTAGGAACCATTGGGAGCTTTTTCAGCTGTCTTCGTCTTTGTTGAGATTGCTAGGAGGGGAGTGTGTGTGTGTCTGGGTGTGTGTGTAGTTGTGTGCGTTTGCGTGTTCTTGCTTCTAAATTTTTCTGGTAGCCAGTAATTTCCTGTCAACAATGCAATTGTCTCACTTGCAAAAGATCTTAGTTTTTTTTGTTTTTAAGTGCCTGTTAGTGGGATTTAAAAACACAAATTTTATTGAATTAATTTTATGCAGATTTCCACATCTACTCTACAGCAAATTGAACGGAACTCGTAAGAACATGTAATTATTTCTAAATGTTCTTGCACCTGTATATCCAAGACCTTCCTGATCCCTGCCCTTTCTGAGTTTCCCATTCCGCTGTTCACAAATGAACTTCCTGCACAGGTAAAAATAAATTAACAGCTATGACTAGAATTAATCACCGCTTGAATCGAGCTATGACAAAGGAGTGAACATTCGTTTACATAAAATGAAAGATTGGTGGAAATCTAATTAATTCATTGTGGCAACTGCAACATGTGCTGTTCCTGAACCAGACAACATTTTCATTTTTAGGGATTCTCTGTCTGCACTGAAATCGAGCTACTTAAAATGTGTAACTTTACAGGAAACCTCACGCTGTAAATTTTCTTGGAAAGTCTGGAATTAAGTTGGTCAAAATAGTACTGCAGCGGCCCATCAAATGAAGTGGGTGTGCAGTGAGCTTTTGCGTGTTCCTCACCACTTCCTGCTCGACCGCAGGTCTCGCTGGACAACTGCGTGGAGGTGGGCCGCATCGCCAACACGTACAACCTGACCGAGGTGGACAAGTACGTCAACAACTTCATCCTGAAGAACTTCCCCTCGCTCCTGGCCACGGGAGAGTTCGTCAAGCTGCCCTTCGAGCGGCTGGCCTTCGTGCTCTCCAGCAACAGCCTGAAGCACTGCGGCGAGCTGGACCTGTTCAAGGCCGCCTGCCGCTGGCTGCGGTCCGAGGAGGGCCGCATGGAGCACGCGGCCAAGCTGATGAAGAACATCCGCTTCCCCCTCATGAGCCCGCAGGAGCTCATCAACCACGTGCAGACGGTGGACTTCATGCGCACGGACAACACCTGCGTCAACCTCCTCCTGGAGGCCAGCAACTACCAGATGATGCCCTACATGCAGCCGGTCATGCAGTCGGAGAGGACGGCCATCCGCTCGGACAGCGCGCACCTGGTGACGCTGGGCGGCGTGCTGCGGCAGCAGCTGGTGGTCAGCAAGGAGCTGCGGCTGTACGACGAGAAGGCGCACGAGTGGAAGGCGCTGGCGCCCATGGACGCGCCGCGCTACCAGCACGGCATCGCCGTCATCGGCAACTTCCTGTACGTGGTGGGCGGCCAGAGCAACTACGACACCAAAGGCAAGACGGCGGTGGACACGGTCTTCCGCTACGACCCGCGCTACAACAAGTGGATGCAGGTGGCCTCGCTGAACGAGAAGCGCACCTTCTTCCACCTCAGTGCCCTCAAAGGACACCTCTATGCAGTGGGCGGGCGCAACGCCGCGGGGGAGCTCGGTGAGTGTGTGGGGGGGGGGGGGGCCTTCCTTTTCCCATTTAGCGCTGTCGTCGTTGGCGAGCACTTCCCTAGCCGTGCGCTAATAGCATTCTGTGCGAAAATATGAAATTATGGAGACATCGGCATTGTATGGCATTCACAAACAGTTTTTTATTCCAGATTTTATTATTATTTTTTAAACACTTTTTTAAAAAAAACAAACTAAATACATGGATGTCTGTGCCTTTTTGTTCAGAGACAAAATCAGCTTTAGAATTTGCCCTCGATGTAGATATAAATATCAAGTAAGTACTAAACCTTCAATCTGAGTCCTTGAGGAATGAATACATATAGGAAATGTTGTAAGTATCGGAACACGCTTTACTGATTTTTACTGTTTTATCTGCCCCTGGTGTAGGTGTTTGGATTTATACTGCCTCATTATTATTCCCCTGAAAGAAAAAAAGAGTAAACTCTGAATCTGTGGAAGCACACAACTGCCTTTTGCAGGTTACGTGATTTCTAACTGGTGCTTGGCTGCGGATCCCATAGGGTAGATAAATGAATTTGCCCTGAGGTTAGAGGGAAGCTGCTTGTTCACTTTAAAAATTGGAGGGCTTGCATCCTAGCTAACAGCAAAATATTCTCTCATGTAACTGGAATGTTTGGTTAATGTTATAACATTCCCGCTACGTTGCAGCAACATTGTGAGAATGTTTTGTATTAGCTGGGACTAAATAACATCATTTAATGGTTGTTCTGTTATTGTGCATCGGTTCTGCAGTCAAGACATATGCTGGACTTCTGTTATTCTTTACTAGAGTTCAGGCGGCCTACCTGCAGGTTTTAAAGGATGTCACATGTTGGATGTGAGGAGTTTTATACAGCTGGTAAATCGTGTATTATCATGAATTTACATTACTGTAATGCCACAGGCCCGTTTAGACACCTGATTTCAGCCCCCAGTTTAGGGATAGCTAAAAGGTATGACGCATTTCAAGAGAATGAACAGTCTGTATATTTATTAGTTTCTTACCTGGAGCACAGCAGTGGGGCTATGGAGAACAGCGAATACTAGAGAATAGTAAAATAGTAACTAGCTTGTTGTTTTACTGTAGTTCGTGTGCCTTCTATATCTGTTTGAAAATTGAATTATATTGCAGTTTTGATACCGATATTAAAAGTGAAATATACAGAAACTGCTGGCAAAAGTCTGCATATTTTCTTGCTCAGTACAGGTCTGGCTAATGTTAAAAGGACTGACAATGTTTGAAACATGGCATAGAATTCTTTGACTGTCTTCGTTTACCCTTATGCTAATATTCCACTGTTAACCCAGTTATGACTTAAGTGTCCCAAGTGTGTTTGGAGTCATGGCACACCTTATTCCAATTCAGTGGAATATTCCATCATTTTAAAGAATTTAAGGTTTTTGTCTTTGTTTTATATGTAGTTTCTGCGACCGTAGAAGGAACTCAAATGGGCATTCACAGGTACATTTGGCACAAGTAGGAATGGATATGGTGGATCCCTTTTGGTACAAAGCCTTCATTTAGACCACATTAGGCCTTTCATGTTACGAGCTTATGTTTGACATCAACATGCTTTGCGAGATGATCCACTTTAATGAAGTGCTTATGAAATAACCAGGGAGCTGGAAGTGCTGATTATAAAGTGTTTTCATTTGAAGCTTAATTAAATATTTCATACTCTGCACTGGCTTTCTTGGGCCGACTCTTTCGCTACCCTCCCTTGCTGACTGTGTCGGTTGGAAAAGTGGGAAGCGCGACTAGGGAATGTAAATTTTCCCATTGCTGGCATGTAAAAAAAAAATACATTTCCACATATTTATATATTATAAATTTGTTAATTCCTATGGTCAGCCAAAACTAAACGAACAGTCATGATTCAAGGCTATGTTAACCTCTAAAATGGGAAAACATAAGATAGGAACATGAATGTGTAAGGAACTAATATTTTTGATCATTGTGTAGCAGACACTCACACTGCTGATCTCCATTATAAATGCACACTAATGGGGTAATGTATGTGGGATAATTGCTTTGTGAGACCCGTACAGCACCCTCATGTCCTTTAAAAAGACAACATATTTTCAAGGGAAATTATATTCGCAGTTGCTGGCTGAACACATGAGGATTGAATTAGATCGTCGCCGCGTAGCTTTTTATACCTACATGTGATAATGATGGCATGAGAAATCCAACGAGCTTATAATTAGGCGAGTTCTACTGACCACCATGGCTTTAATAACGTCCTGATGTATCCTCAAGTCATCTTAGCTTGCGTGCTGATGGAACTGTGTCTGCATGTAAAGGTTGCTGCACTTTAATTGGGACATTCAAAATAATTTGCCTTGACCTTCTGTGGAAAAAAATAAAATACAATGGACCCGCTTCCTGTCCCTAAGGAGTGATTGACAGATAAGAGTGTACACAAAGGCAATTCAGTGGCGCATTGAAAAGCAATTGAAATAATATTAAAATGACAGCAATGGAAAGAGATGCAGGCCTGCCCCATGAATAGAAATTTAAAGGAGGGGATTGCAAAGCAAAGCACTGGGAAAGCACTCTGAAAATCAGTTATAGTATATGGACTATATTGCATTTATTTCATTTTTTTGTGGTTATGGACGTGATTAATGGCAAAATGAATGGCCATAGAACCATTTCAGTTTGCCATTTCATTTTCCGCGTGGCTCAGAGAGCTTCTGTATATATTTTTTTGTTATTAAACAAAACGTATATGGAAGTATAATGTATAGTATAATGTATAGAGTATGGGGACCCACACAAGCCTGTGTTTTTTTTTCTTGGGATTGCTGTCGTAGTCAGTGTGGACAAAGTAGTGTCATTCAGAAAAAGTCTATGAAGAGGTGATTTTTAGAGGAAAAATGCATTCAAAGCCTTGGACATCTGTCACCACACACGCTACGTAAAGAGCAGAGAGAGTTTCTTATGCATAAGATCTCATTTTAAGCCTTTAATGCAGCATAAAAGGGGAGAAGTGTTCCGCTTGAATGAACTTTGATGTACAAGAAGATAGAGAAGAACTGCAACGGTCTGCCTGTTTTATACATGCTTTATTTCACTCTTTAAAATAACATCAAAGCCACAATAAGCACATCAGTATCAGTGGGTTGTGCCCGCCCTGTCAGAGGCATTATCGCTGTCTCTATCTGTTTCTCTATCTCCGTCTATTTCTGTCTATATCTCTGTCTGTCTGTCTCTGTCTCTCTATCTGTCTATGTCTGTCTATCTGTCTATGTCTCTGTCTATCTGTCTGTCTCTGTCTGTCCATGTCTCTGTCTAGGTCTGTATCTCTGTCTCTGTCTGTCCATGTCTCTTTCTAGGTCTGTCTGTTTCCATTTGTCTCTGTCTATGTCGCTGTCTCTATCTGTCTCTGTCCCCATTTGTCTCTGTCTATGTCTCTATCTGTCTCTGTCTCCATTTGTCTCTGTCTGTATCTCTGTCTATTTCTCTTTCTGTGTTTCTGTCTCCATCTCTAACTATCTGTCTCTATCTTGGACTCTGTCTTGAGCACACACACACACACACACACACGTGCGTTCACATAGACACACACACACACACACACAGGAATAAGCAAGAGTAAGAGGTGGTGTATATGTTTTTTTTTTTTTTTTTTAAGTCTCACCGAATCTCAATGTATGCATTTTCACAAAGCGAAAAGAGAATCACAAATACTTGTGCATTTCTCAGTGATAACAGGTGTGTTGATTTTACTATAAAGAAATGTTCTTCCTTTGGAATAATTTATTTTATCTAAATATCCTTGACAACGGGACCTTTACGGACCCAAATAGATTTGTTCTGTTCCTAAATGCTGTTTAAATTGGCTTATTTCTAAGCGATACTCATTAGCCTCTATGGAGAGAACTGTGTCAATGATTCAAATCATGGCTTGGACTTGAGTCATTGGCACACAGAACCTTGCTGGTTTGCATTAAATGCTGCATATCCTACTGATGTTCAGATTCTTTTAGCCTTTAGCAGCTGCCTTTCTTAGCCATAGCCTTTTTCTGCTTGTCCAGATCACGTTACAGATATGAATATGCGCAAGCTGGCCTTTGGTGCTAATCCTCATTAAGTCCACATTATTATTACAGAGGTCCCTGTGCCTCCGAGCATTGCTAATGCACGTCTCCATTCCCCTCAGCAGTGGTCAGAAAGGAGGTTTAGGCTCTGTTGGGTCAAAGAAAGGTGAGCCGCTCCATTGCAGAGAAAATAAGGCCTCCTGCAGTTTAATGCTTCCTCCTCACTGGCACTGCAAACAGCGAGTTTCAGGTGATGAAGACCTAGCCGGCTAATTTAGCCTTCGTTGCGCTGCCAGTAAATCGCATTTAACTGCGATGCTTCTTACTGTTCACTTCCTGCCTGCCTGCAGTGCAGACGTTTGTGTGTTTATTCAATGGAGAAAGAACGAAAAGGAAAATATCATCTGGAGCCAATTCTAACCTTCAAACCTGACCTTTTAGTCCAAATTTTACTTCTGTAAAGTGCCAGTTTTTTTCTGTTGAGCTGTCATCATTCTGCAACCAGCAGCTCATCTGTAGGGTGGTAGTCCTGTGCACAAGGCTTTTAAAGTGTTTTGTATGTATGTCTCACGGTGTGTTCCTTTGATTCTCATGCACTTTATTGTGCCACTAGAGTAAGGCTCAGTGGGACGGCAGTGTCACTTATAGCGCTATGAGAGGTCAGAAAGGAGCAGTACACCCACACTGTTAGGCTCTGACAGGCCTGTAGAAATGTCTTTTCTCCGTCTGCGGTGTGCACTTCAGTCATCGTGAAAGCCGAGCATTGCGGTGTCAAACGGAGAGCTTGTGTGTAAATGGGGCGCGTGTTGGTAGAAGCTTTACAGTATAGATCTTCTTTTCTTCGTTGTACGTATCTCTCTGTACAGTACATCTTTCCCCCTCTGCACTGTGCATCTCTCCCTCTCTTTACAGCACATCTGTCCCCATGTACATGTGCCGTCCCTGTGCAGTACTCTCTGCCCCTGTGCATGTGTCCCTGTGCTGTACCTCTCTGCCCCTGTGCATGTGTCCCTGTGCTGTACCTCTCTGCCCCTGTGCATGTGTCCCTGTGCTGTACCTCTCTGCCCCTGTGCATGTGTCCCTGTGCAGTACTCTCTCCTTCTGAGATTGTGTGTTCCCATCTGCAGCCTAATCTCTCTATCTGTCTCCTGCTGCTGCTCATTCCACTATAGTAAAATATTTTGGAAAAGGTCTTTCTTTCACTTATAACCTGTAATTAAAATTCAGACTGTTGAAATCGGTCTAGATAATCTTTTGTTTTGGTAAATGGAATGTCCCCTGTGGATGTGCTAATTGTTGTGATGCCAGATTGGTAGCTGTTCTGCTCGGCGTGATTAACACTCGACACATTCATTACAGAACTGCATTTCCCTTGCAACCATAAAATGGAGGCAAACACTCCAAATAATTTACGCGAGAGTCGTGCGCTGTCTTTACTTCTCCATTTGTTCTTTTGTGACGCATTGTGCTTCGGTTCAGACTTGCCGTTCGTTTGGCATTCTCTTCGTTAATTGCCACCGGCACTTATCATTTTGGTTGCTGCTTAATCAGCTGTTTAAGTAATTTTGTCAATTTGACATACTTTCTTCTCTTTTTGAAGTTGCAGTCGTGCATAAAAATCCACTAGGCAGTCGCAGTTCAGTTTCCATCAATTGAATCCCTGCCTTCAATTTTTTATTTTTTTTTTACACTTTATAAATATTAGATTTTATAAAAGTTTACATTTTGTGTACAGAGAATGAGCTACCCATGTTGGAGAGCATCTTTTTTCTAAACGTGAATACGATATTGAAAACGTCAGTATTACTGCACATTGAATTGTTCAAAGATGTTGAAGTCATCTGTGCTAATTTACTGTTCTCGTTGGAAGACCAACCAGAAGCAGTAAACGAAGCAATTTTAACATGTTAAATTGGTGAACCCGCAGTAGCAAATAGCTGAGAGCATTGGACTGTAGCCTGTAGTGAGGTTAACCTCTCTTTCAGTCAGTGTAATTGTTTCATGAAATATAGCTCTATTTATAGCACCCTGACCCAGGCCTACGCCAAATATACCCTGTCATTGTGTGCAGTCCAGGAGATGGAATGGAAGTTTGTGAGTTTACTGTGGCCATGTTTGATTTGCTACCTCAGAGTTCCCCCCAAAAGCCTCATTACAGTCCAGGTTTGTTCCTTCTTATTTTTCACTTGCCCTACTTTCTACTAATGTGGACGTTTTCTCTTCCCTCTTCCCAAAACAGCTACCGTGGAGTGCTACAACCCCAGAACCAACGAGTGGACGTACGTCGCGAAAATGAATGAACCTCACTACGGCCACGCCGGGACGGTCTACGGCGGCTTCATGTACATTTCAGGTAAACCTCGCCCCCCCCCCCCCCCCCCCCGGATCAAAGGGAGGCGAACCCTCGCCCACACGCGACGGAATTCCTGATCCCGCCTCCACCCCTGCCGCGTTCCGTTTGAATCCTGCATGGTGTGTGCATTTGCTTTAACTAGGCCCCTGTTTTGATTTGGATATTTTGACACGCCCCATTCCGTGTCCCTTTTGCCTGTGTTCACTGTGACCCCGTTCTAGAAAAGAGAACCGATGTGACCAATGAGGTCAATCTGCCGATCAGTTCTCGCAATGTTGGATTTTTCCATGTGGAAATTAAACCACCTGTAATTATAGGCATGTCATTTTATTTTGCGCCTGTTCCATCCACATGTGCAGCCTGCTGTCTGTGATTCATGCAGATCCTTGCGTATAGATAGAAGCAAGCTCTTTATTTTATGTTCAAATGGGTATCAAATGTTCTGTGTAGGATCTAATGGGTAGGACCAAATGTTCGGCGTAGGATCAAATGCTGGGTAGAATCAAATGTTCTGCAGGTAAAAAAAAAAACAAACCAAAAAAAGGCTTGTCCACAGGTTTACCTTTCAAATGGTCAGAGGTTGTCTTCTCAGTGCAGCTTTTCAGGGAGAGCTCACCAGCCAGTCGGTTGTCAGTCACGTTGCTGAAAACCTTTGGCTCTTTTATTCTCCGCGCTTTCAAGTTGTCTGCTGCAATTTACTTTTCGCTGGTGATCTGCAGGGACATCGCACGCTCTACAGAACCTCAATCTGCCACTTTGGTGAAACGATCCCTTCTGAGAGCTGTTCTTCTCGCCGCGCTGTTTGCTACTTAATAGGTCACGCGTATTACAGGGGGTATAGCGGCTCAGAGAGATCCTCTTGCTTTTAACGCGTTTGCCAGCTTTGTGAACGCTGTGGTGCTGTAACTAAGTCTTAAGATGAGTATCACCACGAGGCAATCCGTTGTGGGAGCGCACCTATGATCAATGATGTTCAGTGACAGATTAGTCTTTTTTCAATTTGTCAGCATTGCGGAATCAAAAGAAGATACTGCTGTCAACTTTCCTGTCATAGAATTTGTTTCAATTCAGCATTGTTTTTGTCCTTAAAAAAAGATTGCTTTCAGATCTGGTAGTTTCATGTGCAGGTATGGCTGGTTTGTTTTTTTTTAAGGTTTGTGGTATGATGGAATGATTATTATTCTGTTCACACTAGTTTGATTTGTAACAAGTCAACTAGAATAAATGAACTCAACTATTTTAATGATAATATCTATTTTAGATGCTAATATGCAATGGCGATTTACTGTTGTGTTCCAGATGGCCAAATGACTGAAAATATTCATTTTAATTGGGGAATGTTACAACATGCAAGTTACAACCGGTTGCTTCTCCACTACAGATACATTGATTATCTACATAATTCACATCATGTGATCACTGCCAGAAGGGGAGGGGGGGGTCACTTATTTACAGTTTTTATCATGACTGTTTCTGTCAGGGGTGGATAAAAACACTCAGTGTTCTGTTTTTCCATTGGTTTATTATACCTTTTATATATCCTTTCTGGATGTCCTGGTTTGTGCAGTTCTTTTGTGCTTCAGAGTTTTTTTAATAAGAAATAAAACATTTCACAGTTCCTCAGCCTTGCAAGCAAATGATTAATACTTCATAAAAGCCTTAAATCAATGATGCAAGAATCCCCAAGAAATATTACCCCTGTGAAGGAAACTAACATGCTTACATTTATGAAGTTTCCTTTGTGTAGCTGCCGTTCCAAAAAAGAAAATTAGCACAAAATTCAATATTCAGTCAACTGCACTTATAGTTTAAAAGAGACGCTTAGCCATATTCAGTTTTATTTTTTCTTAAATCCAAGATGGTATGCACATATTTTTTCCAGATAAAGGAATTATTCGAGCTGAAATTAATTTTAAAAAACATTTTTTTTTTTCTCTGGAACTTTTTTTCTTTTCATCTTACTGAAACTACAATTTCCCATGAAGCACTTTTTTTCCTTCACTCTGTTACACAAAAACATGGATTGAATTCTGGGTAAATGAGGCGGTGGGGAAAAGAATACAGTCGGAATGACTGCACCCATGTGCCATGAGGCCGTTGCCTGTAGCATGGCAATGCATTTCCTCTTAAGTTCGTGACATGATATCTAGAGAAGTTCTATGGTGCATAAAATGGTTTTTTCCCCCACACTCATATAAATATATTGCGTCTTGATAGAAATAAATATGTGAATTTTTATTTTGTAACAAACTTAACCTTTAAGTAAAAACAATCTGAGATTGCAGACCATTTTGCAAAAAACCGAGCAGACGGCCAAATACAAAAGCCCTCTAGGCAGGGGTAAGAACTCTGTGTTTCGGCTTTAAAAATATCAGCATTCCGACATCAAGCCATTTTTATATTATTTGTGAAAGTCAGCATGTTGGAGTGCTCTGGTGAAGACCACGCATGGCAGCTTATCTGTGAGATTGGCAGTGGAAAAGACTTGCTCAGTGGGCACAGACGTTACAAGAATACAAACATTCTCCTATGCCAGGTTTCAACCCTTAGAAGTGTTATTTTTCTGCTTTGTGCCGATGTAATGCGCAAGTCATTCCAAAGCAATTTTTCACCTAATTTCACTTGAGAGACTGGACACAGTTACACCTGATTTTCAATGTTCATTCACATCTACAGGACAGATCTTTGTTTAAAAAAATTATAATAAAATGTTGTATGGTAGGGATTTCTTTACAAAACAAATTGTAGGTGGAGATCAAACAGCAATTTGTTTAGGGGATATTTTTCAGTCATATCATAGCAGTCAGTGTATCCTCTCCATTTAAATATTAAACATATCTGAGAATGCCCCTAAAATACACACATGGGGAATCATCAAACATAGAATGAAACATTTTTATCTTAAGGTTTCTAAAATCATGCATTTGCTTGTATACCTGTTTATTGTTTTAAATGCGGTGATGTGGACTGCACGTTGGCGTTGGGGTGCAACTGCAATGGCAGAATTGCATTTCCTCAGGTTAGAGGACGTTGGCTGTCGTGTCCCGCTCAGACTTAGGCCAGGCCGTAAATCCCCCACTGCTGCGGACAGTCATGCGGCGCTGAGCGAGAGTCAACACGGCGCGACCCGCGGGTCTGTCGTTTACATCATCGCTGCCGATGTTGGGGCCAAGTTCAGCTTGTGTTGGGTGCATTCTGCTTTTGTTGCAGGAAGCGGCCAGTTAGTTACACTTGTTGGGTAATTGGTGAGAGTGTTATAGCCCATATATTTTAATTTCGCTATTAGCCAGGGGCCTGTGCTTTTAATAGAGCCGGGTTTTTAGTGCGTCTTACTGCTCCATATTAGGCAGCAGACATTTTTCATTCTATTTTTGATGTTTAACTTCTCTGCTGAATCACTTCTGCTCAGGCTGTCAAAATCCCAAATGCGCTGTAGGGCTGCATTTCTGCCACAAGGCAAGGACTGTAGACATTAATAATATTTGATTATGGGTAGAATCATGTTCCTACTGGGGGGGGAAAAAACTACAGCTTATTTTTTATGTTTTATTTTTTTTGGAGAAAACGTACATACGCAGAGTTAACATTGTGATTGTACTGCCTGCTGAACAGAGCCCGTGGGGATATATGGGAAGCTGGAATGTGAACTGCTGGATCAGTGGCTGCCTTGTGACCGGGCGTGCGGTGCCCGTCCGTCACCGCGTGTCACCCTGAGTCACAGGGCTCGTGACGGGGAAGTGCTGACATCATCGCCCGTCCAGTTCCCCCGGGCAACCCCTTCGGTTCCAGCCTAGCTGGCTACCTCTCCGCCTCCGCCCCCGCCCCCCGCCCCGCCCCGCTGTTTAATTCAGCGGCGTGAGCCCGGGCCGTTTGTGACTCACCGGGGTCTGTCCTCAGGACGGGCGGTGCGTGCGCTCAGAGAGCGCGCTCTCGCTCCAGTGCGCTCGCTCCCCATCATGATGAAAGAGCCGGGCAGCTGTCTCGGGGTCGGCATAATTAAGGTTTTTTTCTGGCGCTCCGCTCTGTGAGAGCGTTTCGGGAGGAGACCTCTGGCTCACATTGGCGCACACCTGGCCGGCGCTCGTCTCCCCTATTTGTCACCTTCAGGTATTCTTAGAACCCGCTGACCCGCCGCCTCGCCTTTCCTGTGTTCGTGATTCGGAAGCCCCGCCCCTTCCTCTGGGGCGTGTTCGCTCGAGCTTTATCTGTCCTACCGAATGGGCTTCTGTGGGGTTTGATATGGTGCGGCTTGTTTAATTTTGTGAGGTTCTCAGTATTTTTAGTCTATAGTCTTTTTTTTATTCCTCTCTCTCTTTTTTTGGTGTGTTTTAACAAGGACTGATGACGACTCTCCGAAAATGGCCGTCCATTGTGGATTGTTCCATTATTGAATGGTTACTTAAGTTGTTGGCAGTCTCTCGGTGTTTGTGAAACCCGACACCGAACAGGAACCCAGGAGGGTTTCGGGCTTGCTTTATGGCCGTTTACAGCTGTAAGGTGCTCTCAAGTGCACTTACTGCCACTCCTGGGACCTCATACAATTTAAGAGAGATCTTAAACTGAAGAAAGTGTAGTTAGCGTGTACATTCACGGTTTTAAAGTGCCAAACCCTTAACACAATTGCAGCGCAATAAAAATGTTTGAATCGGATCTACAAATCAAAATGGGTGCCCTCAGATTTAATAATTTACCTATGCTGAGAATACAATGATAGAAGGTGGTGCTAGGCCTTGAAATGGAACGTCGCTGACTGGATTTTATTGTCACAATTTCATCATATGTTCAGGAAGGGAATGATGCTTTTCAGCATCATCAGAGCTTGGTCCAGTTCCACCTGCTTTGTGTGTGAGAGAGAGGGCTTGACCTGACCCTGCAGTGAGAGGCCAGAGTTAATGTGAGGGCATCATTGTGGGCAGAGACATCAGAGAGGGAGGGCCTATGAGGACAGGGCAGTCGGAGACTGTGCTAGGGGGAGTGTGAGGGTTTGGCCCGGCAGGAAGTCTACAGAGTCAGGAAGGGAAAGCGACAGGCGCGATATGATAGGCTAACGGCGGAAGATGGGCGGCCCAAGTGGGCGTGTATGTCGGGTCCAGCTGCTGGTGATTTGGGAGGGGGGAGGCAGGCTGTCACTGTCAGCATCATCGTTTAAGCAGAGAATTACCGCACTGCTGGCAGCTGGGACTCAGGCCAGGGTCCATTTAGTCTTGTTCAGAACGTATCCTGTTCACTTCCATTGCTTCTCTGTATGTTATACATATTACACTGCTCAAAGAAATGCCTGTAATGTAATGCTCGTTACAAAGCACATACTTAACTATGTGCAATATAGGATCATTCTGTGCAATGAGGCCTAGCAGCAAAAGGCTGTGTGTTACTGTATAGAGCTGGTAAATGAGTACATTATGTTACATTCAGTGTAGTATGGATGACATTGGCCCTTATCGCGGTGAGAACTCAAGGTTGTATTTTCCACCGCTCTCCTGGTAGCTGATGGCTAGATAGCGAGGGTAGGACATCTGGTCTCAGAGTCCTTGAGTGGATGTACCAGTAAAATGCATCTGCAGTTCTGGCTGAGACCATAATCTGTGCTACACCGTATTCAATATTCCATGCCCTGTCATTCAAAGGCAATCTCTTAAGGTGTTCCAGATTCCCCCGAAATTGGCCAAGTAGACTTTAATCTCCTGGTCTTCAAAAGAGAAGCGAACCTTCTAATGTGGGCTTATCTGTGTTCTGCGAAAGGACGAACGCTACTGCGCGTTAGCGCTCTGCGTTTTATGCGGTCCTGTTTCCCACAGTGTCCCAGCGCGGAGGACTGGACTTTGTTTTAGGGCTGCGATACGGAGCGGAATAAATGGTGATCGCGGGGGACATGCCGACCCGCGTGGAAACGAGCGAAAGGGCCGCTTAACGCGCGTCGCCTTCCGCTACCACCCCCCCCCCCCGCCCCCCCCGTGTATCGGGGCGGCCTTTAGAGAGGAGGCCCTCGTGTTCGCGGAGATTAATGACGCTACGGAGGGGCGGCGGCGGGCGACGACGCGGGGGATTCCGGTACATTCCGTATGCGCCGCAGGTCCTCACTGCGCCTGCCGCGCTATCTGCCGGTCTGCAGCCGCGCGCGGGTGGGGGGTGGGAGGGGGCGGGGCCCCACCCCTCCTCGTCCCAGGCTCACACTGGGATTTCACTCCTCTTTTATTTTCAGCCTTCCCTGCAGACATGTCCTGTTTCTCTCACTTCGAGGGCTTGCGTGCGTCCAAAAAAAATTTTTGTGTAGCGGTTTGGTTGTGGTATGTAAGCTACGTAGTGCTAATAATGAACAGCGCGCGTCTATATATCTAAATAAGGGATGTATGGTGTGTGCGCGTCGTGGGCGTCTGTTCTGCACACTCCTGTACCGCTGCTAAAGAGTTTCCGCAGCTCATTAGCGGAAAGGTCAAGCGTTTCAAAAACAGCCTGCGGTCTCGGAGGGGTGGGGGGGTTTGGAGGCAGGACTTAAATGGCAGCCCTGACATCCATGTCCATGTTGTGATGATGTGTGTATTGGTGTGGTTGCTTCAGCAACACACTATTCTCTCGCAAACTTATTCTGATTTTCTTTCCGGCCAAATTTCCCAATCTCCACACTTCTCCTGCTCCTACAGCTTTTAAGCTAGACATTGCCATTCCATAATACTCAGCTTTGCTCAGAGCAGTTGTGCTTGTACACAGCTTTTTTGAAATTCCAAATAATGTTTTTAATTCCAACTGGTTTTGGAAATACATATAAGTTGTTCCGGGGGAAAAAATATCATAGAAAATGAATGGGGAATGTTGAGCCTTAGTACATGTGATGCTATTTCAGCCAATAGGACACATAAAAATGGTACATGCGATCTATCTCGGCCAAGAGGACGTATAAAAAACTGAAAAGTCGCTATGTTGACCTTGTGAAGCAAGCTCCCAAAACTGATTAATAATAACCAAATACTTAATAATAGTGGTCATTTAACAATAGTATTGCCACAGACAGGCATCATACATTTATAAAACAGTATTTTCAATTGCAAATTTGCATATCATGAGAAAAGCCATTTAGCTACCAGTATCATGAAGCCTGTTGGTACTTACATTAATATTTCCAAGCCTAACCACAAAAAACGCTTAGCTATATGCAACATTGCAACTTACAATATTTGTCTGATAAAGACTATTTTTATCCTCTTATTTTACCTTAGCCATTTCATCATGTATTGCATGTTTTGAATTATTCATAGGCAGGTGGCTCCCTCTTGTGGGTAACTTTAATATTTTTATTTTTTTTGAATGTATATATATTTTACGTAGGCATTATGCAGCTAGTTCCATTGTTGCTAAGGTTACGAAGACACTTGATAATAAGACCATTACAAGTTGTTAAGACTTGATGTTAATGTGTCAACTTTTTTTTATTTGTTAGTCTGTAAGCAGTGTGATTAATAAGTTGATTGGTAATTGTAACAAAATAGCTATCTGCTTTTTAATGTTTATTACTGCGATGTAAGAATTATAAGATGTATGGTTCCTACAATATCCCGACCACTGCTAATCTTTATGAATACTAGTGTTTTGTTAATAGTATTCTAATTGCAATATATTGTTGTAACAATATGCACACGAATAAAGAAACAAACAACGCAGGTTTGTTACAAACTTTATACCTCTTATTTATAAGCAGCTTTACGAGAAATGATCATGCCAGTAAAGTACCTGAACTTCATTAACGAGTCTGGAATTGGAGCTGTTCACTAGCTGCTAACTCGTATGACGAGAGCGGAATATTGGAATCTGTCGTTTTTGCGTTGACGTGTTTCTTTTCACAGTTGTCTGGTCATGTCTTAACAACAGTCAGTGATGCTCTTCTCCAGTCATTATTGTCTTAAGATGTTTGAAATATGTGATGCTGTTATGACAGACAATGTGACTGGCGGCTGTCGTAATGTGATTATCACAGATTAATTTTGGCTTCGGGGGCATTTTAGGCGGTAGTTCAGCCTAAAAATGAGGAACCGGAGGTTGAGGTCCAGCAGTCAACATGGAGGAACGGCCCGTGTTTAATTAGCCGACAGTTCCATTACTGCAATTACCGCTCCTTCATTTCATTAAACAAACCGCGACTACGATAAACGAAACAAGCTGTTTCTGCTGCTTAGCATTCGACTGATGCAAAGGACTTCACCTCTACCTCACACGGCTGAATATTGTGTGGGCTCCAGTTGTCTTCTTAAGGAACAGACTCCTTTGTTCACCTGGGCATGAATTACCTTTTTCTGCCCCCACTTATTTTGTGTTTCGCCTTGTTGTTTTAGGTGGAATCACTCACGACACTTTCCAGAAGGAGCTGATGTGCTTTGACCCCGACACGGACAAGTGGACTCAGAAAGCGCCCATGACCACGGTGCGGGGGCTGCACTGCATGTGTACTGTGGGCGACAGGCTGTACGTCATCGGGGGGAACCACTTCCGGGGCACCAGCGACTACGACGACGTGCTGAGCTGCGAGTACTACTCGCCGGCGCTGGACCTGTGGACGCCCATCGCCGCCATGCTGCGGGGCCAGAGCGACGTGGGCGTGGCCGTCTTCCAGAGCAAGATCTACGTGGTGGGCGGCTACTCCTGGAACAACCGCTGCATGGTGGAGATCGTGCAGAAGTACGACCCGGAGAAGGACGAGTGGCACAAGGTGTTCGACCTGCCCGAGTCGCTGGGCGGGATCCGCGCCTGCACGCTCACCGTCTTTCCCCCCGAGGACAATACAGGGTCCCCCTCCAGGGAGTCGCCCCTCTCGGCCCCCTGAGCCCCCAGCCCCCCCCCCCCCAGGGCGCCCCGCCCGCCCGCCCCACCTCAGAGTCACTGTTTGCACTTCCTCTTTTTTGGACTACGCCCGGGGGGCGTGCTTCATAGGCAGAGCGCCACAAAAACGCTTTAGAGGGGCTGCTGGGAGATGGAGTCCTAACGGCTCGTTGTGCGTCGGCCTCTCGGTTAAAACCTTTTTGTGACGCTGTGCTTGTGGAACACAGTCCTGTACTGCTCCCCCTAATTCTAACCCCTCCCCCCCACCCCACCCAACTCTCATACTGCCCCCTCCCCTATTCTGGAGAGTCTGCTCTTCTCTCAACTGACTATTTATACCAGGCTGCTAGGCTGGCCTTCAGTTTTTACTCAGCTCAACAAACAACTCGTACCTGCGAAGCCTTGGTGGCAGGAAGGCCTTTCCGCTGAGTGAGAAACAGACAGGTGTGATTTTGCAGCCCAAGTGCATCAATGTTCATGTTCTTTTGGGATGCGTTTATCAGAGCGGTCTGTAACTTAGCATCGCATAGGAATTCGAACGGAAGCGAATCAATGAAACGTGTCTTGAGTGTAACGATCCCTGTTTCTTTCAAGGTTATTTCTGTGAATCAGGAGAATTTGGGAGGCGTTGTTGACATTGATGTACAATTGATGATTTATTTTATTATTATTATTATTATTATTATTATTATTATTATTATTGCTGTTGTTGTTTTTTTTAAATTCTCATCTGCAGAAGCGCTGGGGCAGATGAGCCCACAGAAGGAGATGAAAAGGTTTTAATCTCAGGAGTTGGCCAGCACCTTCCTCCCAACTTCCTCCTCCCCCAACAACCCAACAACAATTACAGTTATTTCTGCGATTGTTATTAACCATTAAAGAAATGGTGTTTTCTAAATTTAATAAACAAGATTTTGAAAAGCTCTTTTCTTGTTTACTGACTGAATTTATGAGAAATTGCCTTATCGGTGTCCTTTAGCTGTCGCAGGTGAGAGTTGAAAACAGAACCGTTTTTGAAACAGAACCGTTGAATCTCAGGATTAGCGCAGAAACCTTGAAGGAGCATAATCTAATTTTTTATGGTTTCAGCCGTATTTGCCAACCTGCAAACTAAAAACTTTGAATTTTTTGTAAGCTGTCCTAGATGTGGGAATCCACTCTGGCATTAGTACTAATGAGCTGGTATCTGTCAAAATCTGTTTCTACTACGCCTGTAACCTCTGCACTTAGGACAAGGAGAATCATTACTTAAACATACACCCAGTGTGCCGATCTACAGTCGGGGCGGTCGATGGGTCTAGCTGCTTAGCTGCTTGCGGTGATCACTTCAAGGGGAGAATCTGCTGACTCGCTTTCTTGTGACGAAGATGTGTTAAATCGTAAAACGGTAGCCCTCTCGAGAAAGGCACATCATTTAACTTGCCTCGGTCATAAAGCGGCTGTAGGAACAGGTTTCCGAAGGAGTCTGACGCAAATAGCGCGCGAGAGCACCCCGGCGGCTGACCTGCGGGATTTTACGTCGGAGCAGCGGCGGAGAACACAGCCCCTCTGGCTGACGGTTGGGGCTGCGCTCTCTCTCCCTGGCGCAGACCCAGGCACTGAGGTCACTGTAATTCCACCACCTGCAGCTTTGTTGGTAACATATGGTCCGCGATGTGAAAAGTCAATTACTTTCCTGCCGGAGAGTGAATATTGTGTCTCGTAGCACCGTAACCTTTTTTTCAGGTTAATTTGAAAACATTTTTTCAGTAATTAGACCTGGGGCTGCAACTGTAAACATCAAATACACTATGCATGCACAAAGAGTATTGAAATAAATGTTATAATTAATGCATATTTATGACAGAAAAAATGTTCCCGATGTTGGTATATACTCATGATTTTAATATTAATTTCATTAATTATTCGTGGTACTGGTAATATTACATTGATTGTTCATGGATAGCAGTCATTCTTGTATAAGTAATGAGGCAATATACAGTAATGGTATAACACCAGAATATTTTTCATGTACTGTTGTTGAGATGAATAGCCTGTTGAATATCAGGAATTGACTTTATGGAGAGCAACAATCTGTATGTTGAAGGCTGGACTAAACTGTTGTTCATTGTACAATGCCTATTCCGTCAGTGATTTTCCATCTCCTGGAACAAATTCATGCACGGGCAAAGATATGTTAATGAATGGGCGTGGCATGAATACATTTTTAATGCTAATTGAACATCTGTCATTAAGAATTAGGGGTGGGGGAGTAAATGCTTGATTAGTCTATATTAGTTAATATAAATATGATACATTTTCCTGTTGAATTTTACACTTAGTAAAAACTTCCAAATTCTTTGCACCTGGTGCAGGATTCATTAGCCTTATATGACGTAGTCCTACAGCTTGACAAACGCTCGGGACCTACACATTTACGATTAAAACTTAACTGGATTCAATTCATTGAGGTTATTTTATGAACACTAGTTCATACCAGTCATTCATAAAAGGGCAGCGTGGCGATAAAATGACATCTTGCTTGTTCGTGGTTTTAGGCAGGTGGTTAGCTATGGAATTTTATGTTTTAGTGCTGCTTAAATGGGAGTGTGAAGAATTTATTATTCAACGGCATTGTTGATAATGATTTCATTGTTATTTATTCGCCAACTTTTCTTTGTTCGTGTGTAACTAGGTTGTGGTAATCCTGTGCAAACCGCCCGTTTAAATAACAGTAAGCACGCGCTCAGGTAGTTGCTTTACCAGATTATCCAAGTCCACTTGAAAGGGTCGATACCATTCTATTCTATCGGTCGATGAAAACGCGTCGTGTATAGGAAGTCCTCTCCCTGATTCACAAGATGCTCTAATATTAATTTTCATTAGCTGCTTAGTATTTCTCCGATAAACTGACGTAATCACTTTATTCATTGGACCGCTACGGTTGTAAATTAGTAGGCTACATATTACTGGCTAGGAGATTTTCCGAAACTCCTGGTGTCGTCTGTTTTTTTAAACAATTCCACTGTCCGCTATGCGGTTAAAGTCAGAATCTGTTTAATAATTGGAAATGGTGGCACTTCCAAAACCACCTAATGGTTTTTCATGCTTATATAAATATCGAAAGTAAACTGCGCTCCAAACTCCAATATAATATGTACACAGGAAACCTATACATCTTTAAGAGACTGGACTGAGGTTGGATCCATTTGGTTTATGCTCATATGTACATTCGTTCTTTTGTGTTTTCGTTTCGATTTCCATTTCCAAAATTATTTATTTTTGCATTATTTAAAGAGATTTGGAGGAATCACGATTCAAGTGGACATCGCCTCTATATCAGCATTTTTATTTGCTTCCCGTGCTGACATTGCTGTACCTGAAGTGGATGTGTCATGAAAACAAAATGTATCAGATAATAACCATAGCGTTATTCATGGGCCTCAGTAATGTGCTTAGATGACCTTCTTTCTAAACCTAATTGACAGAAGCGAGGAAACAAGCACTGTAACAGAATTAAACTATTCTGATATAAAGGTCATCCATGAAGTAAATGTGGCAATTAAAATGGCACGAGCCAGATTAAGGCAGCCATGTTTAGTCTCAGAGGATTGGGGCCTGACTTTACCCTCATCAGTGTGCACATCGGGGCCTGAGAGCTACAGTGTCGTCTGAGTATGAATGCAAAGTCAGAAGCTTTTTTCCTTGTTCATATTCATGCCCACCTTTTCATTGCAGACAACTGCCCACTGGTTGAGGTGCCTGAACACTCCATCATTGCTGGGTGAAATTTTATTGGCTTTTACCCACGTATACCTGATCACTGGTCCCCGCTGGCTGGGGGATTGCTACAGATTGCCCTCTGCCTATGCAGATATGTTAATTGGTCATGTGCTTGACCAGCAAGATTTCCCCAACGATCTGGATCCTGAATCATTGCCTGGGCTGGAGTACACCTGCTGCAGCTCTGTCTGGAGTTAGCCCTTGCAGCCTGCGACCATCTCCCCATTCCCCTCTCCTCAGTTAAAGTGTCTGATATCGTTCCAAGGCGGGCAGTCAGGACCGCATGTCTCCATCCCAACCCCTCCCCCACGTCTGCCCACCCTCCCACCAGCTGCTGCTCTCAGCCTTGCCTGATGATATTTCCCTGCTGAGCAGGCTTCTCAGCTGGGGTGGCCTGTGCTTGAAAATGTAGCATTGTACTCATTCTCTAACTAACACATCGGTGCAGCCGTGTTTAGAGTGCAACAGTTGAGGTCAAAGGTCATGTTCTAAGACACGGTAGCAGGACTGGAACCTCGGACCTCCCGCCTCCGTAAGTTCTGAGGCCAGTGCTGGAGAGGAGTCTGCTCTCCACTCCGACGCGTGGCTTTGAAATCTACAGCGGCGTGGGCATGTTGTGACCCTCGAGGGCTTCAAGCGGCCTGGTTATATTTAGCAGGTGTATTCCTGAAGCTCCAAACCGGAACGGCTGTTAAATCTCCTCTCATTCCGGGCTGTGCTCTGTGAAGATCTGCCGGTGCCAGCCAGAGTGACTTCAATCCCGGAGGCCAGTTAATGCACCGTCAGTACAGATGCCGTAACCAGTCACTTGAACTGGACACCACCTCTCTTTTTTTGTGTGGACAAGCAATCACTGTGCAATGAAGCCTTGGCCTTGGCTCAGATTGTGCTGGATTTGGAAAGTAAGTGACCAGGAAGTAACAGGCAACCCTGCAATTAAGGCTGACATGTGAGTACTTATCTCAGTTAAGTGCATGGCTGTCACCGGGTGCATGTAGGGCTGGCTGAACAAGGCAGGCCTTGACTCGCCGTTAGACGACGCTGGATTGTGCTGGGCCAGTCGGGCTGTTAACTGGCCTGTTGTGAAAGCCTGTAGCCTGCAGGGTGCATAAACATTTTCTGCTCTTGTATCCTCCATCCACCCCATCTGCTCCAGAGATTTTTCCAGCTTGAATGTAAAAAAAAAAAAAAAAAAACATCTTTTTTTTTTTTTTTTTTCCAGCTGCCAATCTTCCCCACTGTGGGTGCTGCCAGGTTTAGAATGAAGTTATTCCAAAGAAGGGAAATGCATTGTGTTCATTCAATCAATAATAAAAAAACTTATTTGTGTTGGACAGGTTTTCAATGGCATGAAAAGAGAATATACTGGAAAACACAGAGGTTTCCTTGACCCGGGGAAACCCAGAGAAAATGATGTTGAGAAACGCCCATCGAAAACTGTGGCAAACGGCCAACTGAAATCAACAGAATATGAACGTTCATCCCTTTTGTATTATTCACATCCTGAATGGGACGCCTTCTCCGGTTTGATGAAAAAGACAGCTACACCTGTGCTTTATCAAATTATATTTCTGCCTGCGTGACAGTCTGTTGTGCGAAAAACTGCGGGGGCGTGTCCTTCAACAGGGACACGGGTAACAATAGGAGACAAAATCTGAAAGGGAATATTTTATTAGTGTGAAATAAAGGGGCTTCCTTTGCAAAATGAAAGGTGCAGAATAAAAGATTAAGCTCAAAACAATGAATGTGCTGCATAACATAAATGTAATAAAATACTGGGGATGCTTACTGTTTCATTTAAGCTTTTAGATTTTTAAGTGGCTGAAGTTAAGTTGAAAGATGATTGGCAGTGTGTATGTTTAAGTGTATAAAGTGATATGTTCATAGTGATGTTTAGATTTCAGTAATTATAAGGTGTACATTTGCATAATGGAATTGAAGTCTTTCATGAAAATTACTCTTTTGGCCAAAATATTTGTAGTAATCTCGGAGGTGAATCCACCACCACTCTCGCTCTTTTTCTCTCTATCCCTCTTTTCTGACCAAAACAAAAATAACATTTGTGCCCGAGCATCCATGTCTTACAGGTAAAAAGCCAGCAAGCTCAGCCATTTCAAAGGCATTAGTGTTTCAATTCGTCTCCTGTCAATTTCCTGATGTCACCGGTGTCTGGATGGGAAACCATGAGCAGCTTCAGACCCCCTGAGAGATTTGTTTTCCTCAACCGGGAAACGTCTTATTTGATCCCCTCTGGCTCAACGGTAAACCGCCGGGCCCCCCGGTAACCGAATGAGGCGACGCGGGGGGAATTTGACCGTCGGTTACACCTCCTCGGGTCTCACGCTTTGTCCAGAGAGGTTTCTAGCGGTGGCCGGTCTCCGTGGTGAGGTTTCGGAAGGGGCGTCATTTCCAGCCAGATTGCGATGGATAACAGTCTCTCAGTACTTCGCTCCTACGCCTCTCCAGCCACCCACAGACTGCGTTGAGACGCCGTCTATCCCCGGGTATTTGTGCCGTCGCAGCTGGATAGGCGAGCTGAGGTACCCGCCGGTTCCCTGTGGGGGGGCGTGACAGGATCCCACCCCCCACCCTCTCGCCCCCCCCAGCAGCGTTAGGATAACGCCGGGACTGCACCTTCTGAGCGGGACTGCTGTGCAGATGTGCCAGTCGATCTGACATGGGCTGCGTATGCAGGTGGGCTGTTCTCGTCCTTGTCGTTCTTGTCTTCTGGAGTGTTTCACTTATTTGTTAATATAAATAAGAACGGCCTGTCGGTCTCACCCTGTTGTAAATGGCACTTTTCGGAAAGCCCTGCGTGCACATGTTCGGTCTCATCTGTCCATCTATATAAAATACACTATTGGGTCAGGCATTGAAAGGAAACACACCACTGAATGCTGGAGAAGCGTTCAGAAACTACACTGTCCCTCTTTCGCGTGAAGTCCGTCTCCCAGAATTTAAGATAACTGGAATCTTCACAATGTGTGGAAGCTGGAATTCAGATTCAGGTGTGCGTCTAATAAATCTTCAGCACTTACAAGGGGCACAGCAAGTCGCTTGCCTTGAGCGACGT